>NW_018745482.1:771593-846401 GCF_001683475.1 Chenopodium quinoa
CTTGTGGCGGTTGATTATGTTTTCTAAATGGGTTGAAGCCATTGCCTCCCCAACTAATGACCACAAGGTAGTGATGAAGATGTTCAAAAGGTGATATTTCCAAGATTTTGGATCCGTAGAGCAGTGGTTAGCGATAATGGTTCTCATTTTATTCATAATGTGTTTTCAAAAGATGCTGAGAAAGAATGGGGTCCATCAACGCTTTGGCACGACTTATCACCCACAAATAAGTGGGCAAGCGGAGGTTTCCAATCGCCAAATCAAGGTAATTCTTGAGAAAACAGTGGCTAGGAATAGGAAAGATTGGTCGGACAAGCTAGATGATGCCCTTTGGGCCTATAGAACCGCTTTCAAAACCCCCATCGGCACTACCCCCTACCGGCTTGTATATGGCAAGTCTTGTCACCTTCCGGTTGAACTTGAACATCGTGCTCAATGGGCTATCAAAAAGATCAACTTTGATTTGGCGAGTGCGGGTGAACAAAGGTGGCTAGACTTGCATGAGTTAGAGGAACTACGGATGGATGCTTATGATTGTGCAAGCTTGTACAAAACCCGGTCAAAGGAGTGGCATGACCGACAAATTGAAAAGAAGACCTTCAATGTTGGAGATAAGGTGTTGCTTTACAATTCAAGGATGAAACTATTTCCCGGAAAACTCATGTCAAGGTGGAGTGGTCCATTCACCGTTAAGGAGGTGTTCCCCCATGGAGCCGTTGAGCTAAATGATTTGGATGGATCGAGGTCATTCAAGGTCAATGGGCATCGCCTCAAGCTTTATTATGAGGATGCTCATGTTGGTTTGATTGAGTCAATGCAATGCAATCTCATCTTTTGAGTGTGTGAAGTACGTCAAGCTAGTGACGTTAAAGAAGCGCTTCCGGGAGGCAACCCGAGTTTCTAACCCTCCTCTATTCTATTTGCTTGATGTTTTCTTTTCTTCTTTCACAACTTTGGATTGATGGTTTTGCGTGTATTTGGTTTGTGTTGGTATTCTTGTTTGTCTTGCCTTAAAAAGGAATGCATTTTCCATATACCTTAGGCATGATTGTGTTGTATTTTAGTGTGTCTTGAGGGGAAGTTTTGTGCAAATTTTCAGATAGAGGGATTTAGGGTGTTCGACCAAACTGCAACAAGGTTCGGCCGAACTTTGCAAAAGTTTGACCGAACCACCCAAGAGTTCGGCCGCTCCTCCCCTAGAACTCAAAATGGGCTAAAAACTATCGGATTATGGAAAATCAAAAAGTTCGACCGAACTTTTCAAAAGTTTGGTCGAACCTATGCTGGTCCGACCGAACCCCCAGAAAGTTCGGCCGCTCCTGTTCTGGAAATCAAATTAAGCTGAATTCTGGCAGTTTCTGGAAAATCCAAAAGTTCGACCGAACTTTTCAAAAGTTTGGTCGAACTTATTATGGTCCGACCGAACCTCATAAGGTCCGACCGAACCTTTTTCGAGCTTGCCCAGAATTAATAGGCTTGAGCCGCTGCTTTTCTCGCTCTTACTTCATACATTCGGCTCTCTCTCTCCCTTCTCTTCTCCTTCTCACCCTAATACTCCATTGTCACCCCTCCTTCAACCTCAAATCTCCATAAAAATCACTCATATCTTTTTCCCTCCTCACTTCATTAACATCCACTACTCAATTCCTACAATCTCCTTAAATTTTCCCCAATTTCTAGGGTTTGAGTGACTTGAAACTTCTTGATTTCTACTTACTTCCAATCAATTGTGGTATGGTTATTCTAGCTTTTGCAAGCTCATTTCTTCAATTTCTCTTTGTTTTACCATGTTTTACATGTTCAAGTATGATATGTGGTATAATTGATATTGTTAGTCATGGCTTGTTTGATTTAAGTGGTTATTGGGATTTCCTTGTTGTAATTGGTTGGTTGTTGTTAGTAGAACTTGTTTCATGATGAATATGCATGTATGACTTGGGTTTTCAAGATTTCAATTTGTTTGCTTGAATGTGTTAATCTTTCACTAGGTTGTTCATGCTACATTTTGATTGAGAAATTCTTGAGTTGGATGGAATTTTGTGACTTTTACTCATTGTTCTCGGTTTGGTTTCGATGAGTTTTGAGTGGATTTCATGAATTTTAGGGGACATCATGCCCAATTTCGCCTAGGTTTTCTTAGGATTTGCATTCGATTTCCATAGGATTTTTAGCTCATGCCTTGGTTTATAAGTGTCCATTAATGCCTTGAGTTGTATTGTTGCTACCGTCTACATCTATTTCACAACTCATGGCTTTTACTCTCATTGCACACACTTTTTTATCTCAACGAGCTTCTTGTGCCTCCTTTTGGCTTGAATCTTCCTAATGTTAATTCTTGGCGATTTTTGTAGATTCACAATGCATATTTTTGGCAAAAGCAAGTCCAAGAGGAAGAGGACGGGTGAATCTTCATCGTCAAATTTTCCACCTCCACCCGGCATCTATGATCACGGCATCATCGCTCCAAACAAACACTTTTGGGATGTCTATAAAACCCTCATAGACCGTCCCATACGATCTACAAGGTTCTTCTGCGGGAACACCTTAAGAAAGCTTGGCATCATGGATGAAGTAGTCCGGCTCGCACAAAACTTTGGTTGGGGCGAGTTCATTGACCTCCACGCTCACACCTATGAGCGCGTGACATTGGAGTTCCTTGCTTCCCTCCGCAAGGAAGTCATTGAAGAAGATGATGAAGGGAATGAATCTCAAATTATTCTTCACTTTCGTATGTTCAACGAAGACCATTCCCTAACCAAGAGTGAGCTCAATGAGATCTTCCATTGGCAAGCAACCAGGATGCATCGACCTTCCGATATGACCTCAATGTGTCGCATTCCCTATAATGAACAAGAATGGTGGCAGAGCATCTCCACCAAGCCCGTCTTTCGCACTAACACCGCAAAGGTCAACAACATCATCCATATTGCTTTGAGATACTTTGCCCGGCTCCTTCAGTATGTCGTATTCTTCAAGGCAAACCTCGGCTCTATGGTGAAAGATGAGGTAGCTTGCCTTTACTTGGCCGACAATCCTCAGCGTTTAAAGTTCAAATGCTCCACCACTTTTATCTCGAGATTGTTGGACACTCGAGATGGGCGGCTTGGTGATGAGATACACATGGGGGGCATGATCACCCTCATTGCCCTTTCTTTGAATGGTGGAGCTTACAAGGACCAAATTTATTTGCTCCCCCATGTGCTCCAAAACAAAGAGGAAGAGGCCGTCGGCTACCCTCCTTATGCTCTTTCTATTGTTGCTCTCCGCAACCAACGCTTCATCAACTACACCACCCAGAATCGCAAATTTATCCTCTTGGTAGATAATGGAGAAGAATGGTGTGTCCTCCCGGATCCTCCTCACACTTCGGTAGACCCTTCCAACCCGCTAAGGTGGAAGATTGCGCGGAAATTCATCCCCGATGAATTAAGGAAAAAACAAGTCCGCGGTGCAATCCCTCACCCTCAACCGGTCTACCAAGTGGAGCATCCCTTTCCCCCCCCCCTAGTGGGGGAGGTGAGACATCTTCTTCTTCTTCCTCTTCTCCTTTTGATATGAGTGCCCTGCGTAGTACCCTCGATGGTATTCGTTTTGATAATCAGGCTTCTATTGAACAATGGGGGTACTACGCAAGGATGAACTATGATAGTCTTGTGCAAGCGGGCGTTCAAACGCCCTATGTTAACTATCCCTACCACCCGCCTCAAGAGGGTCCAGTTCCACATTGGGACCCCTATGACCCTAACAACCCCTCCCCCAACACCTATGCTTATTGGGAAGGTCCTATCGACCCATCCCAACGTGTTGGTACCCCACCATACAACCCTTATCGGCCGGGTGGGTGTGACTACGCCTATGATCCGGCAAGTCCATCAACCCCGAATCCTTTTGATGGTGGTTGGGGTACACAAGGGTGGCCCTATGAGCACTTTAACCAACCTTTCCATCCATTCATGGATCGCCCGGGGTTTGATTTCATGAACCCTCCTAAGGAACGGGAGGATAGAAACCCCCAATGAGGGTTCTCTCCTTCCCTTTCCCCCCCCCCCCCGGACTTTCATGCCTATTCCTTTTGCTCGAGACGTGCAAAAGACTAGCGTGGGGGAGGATGTTCCTTTTGGTTGAAGTGTACATATGAGGGTAGTGTGGTAGGATGGTAGCTTGTGCATATGGAGAACCATCAAGGATAATGAATTTATTGTAGTTAGAGATGATTTTTGGTTGGTAATATTCTTATGATGATGATGTTATGACGCTTCATTTCAAAAAAAAAAAAAAAAAAAAAAAAAAAAAAAAAAAATTGAAGTTGTTTTTCCCTCTTCTCTCTTGATCCCATAATCCAAATCCCAAAATCCAAATTTTGTAGATAGCTTTTTGTCAATCATTTTCTTTTGTTTATAATTCTAGTCTTTTCCTTTTGTTCACTAACTTTTCTTTGTATAGTTGTAGTGTTTCTTTTCTTTTGGCTCACTTTCCTTGTAGCTTGAAAACGGAAGCACAAAATGATGGAATAAGGAGCAACTCAAGCTCCGGAAACCTTGGTGAGATCGCAATTTTTCCTTGTGTTCTATTTCAAGCAGCATTTGGTGAGATCTTTCCCTACTTTCCTTTATTTTTCTTTGTGTGCATAGTTAGTTTGGACTAGAATGGAGTTGATTGTTCGAGGTTGTTTGCATTTGATTCCACGGAATCTGGTGATCGTTGGTATTGATGCCGAACGATCTTTGTTTGTCGATTGTGAATTATATGTTTACTAGCCTCTTATCTCTCTTGTACTCCTTGCATTAAAAAAAATAAAAAAAAAAATTCGAAAAATGTGAAAAAATGAAAAAGATTTTCCTTTTTATTCATGGCAAATCACGAAAAGCTTAGTTGTTTCATTTTCATTTCGAGCATAATAATGTTGACTCGTGTGTTTGAATGCTTTGCTTCTTGAGTGTTATAAGTTTGCATGCTTCAGGATTGCCATTGGTTGACTCTGGGACATGTTCATGCTAAGGTAGTTGTTCTAGAACTCGTTAGGCCCATCGAACCCAAATTCACTTGTTTGTGGTAAGAAGGTGTTGCTCTCATTAGGGGATTTGAAGCCCTAGAGATGGTTTTTATAACCCGATGTGAGCTTTATTGTTCAAGCCTCCAACATTACTTGTATGAGCGGCGTAGGATCCTCACCAAGGCATGCTTAGATCTAGAACTTGGTGTCTGGTTCCCGAGATCGAGACCGAACTAACCTACGAATGACAAAGGCATTCTTCATTCGGTGACTATTTTTGTTTTCTAGTATTAGTTTTTTTTTATCTTTTGTATTTTTGGGTTGCATTTGCCCTTACCATGTTGAGTCTTCCCCTCCTTGATTATAGCACATTGCAAGCCCATGGCCCTTTTGTTTTACTTTCACCCTTAGAATCGTGAAGCTCAAGCCATGAGGGCTTATTGTAGTTTTGATTTGAAATTTGGAAGGGAATGGTTCTACTTGGAAAGTGAAGCAGTGTTTTTGTGAATATGTGTTCAAGAAAAGCAAATGTAAATCCTAGAAAAAGCCTTTGAAGCTAAAAAAAAAAAAAAAAAAAAAAAAAAAAAAAAAAAAAAAAAAAAAAACAGAGAGAATGTGACAAACGAAGAGTTGATGAATGAAGATGTAAGAGGAAAGCGAAAGCTCAAAAGTGTTTGGCATTATAGTTCAAGATTGTGGCAACGTAGTTTGAAAATTGGTTGATGATTGATTTTGAAAAAGAGGCTTGATCACCCTTTGCTTCACGGTTAGGCTAAGCACCAATTTCCAAATTCCTCCACACCCTTACCCCCTAGCCAACATTACAACCCTTTCAATGCCCTGTTGACCTAGGTTGGTTGAGTCACTAGTCGGTGGAGGGAGCTGGAACTCAAGCATATGGAGAAGGCATGACTTGGTGAGATGTCGGGTTCCTCTATTTTGCAGTGTTTTATCTTTGTTCCGGCTCCTTCGAGGAGTCACTTGATGCTATCTCCAAGGGCGGATTTGAATCTAGATGAGGGAACGCGGTAAGATTGTATGGAATGCGGGGGGGAGTGGTGCATGTTTGAGTTCTCTATGCTTAGCATAACTTATCCTTCAATCAACTTTCGGCATCCCCTTGCATGCTCACTTCTACTACTCAGAAAGTTTGACACTCATTCATGTTTGTTATCTCCAAAAGCTCGATTTGGCTATGATTTGTTTTGGATTTGTTGTTTCTCTTTCCCTTGTTTTTGGTTTGTCTTGAACACGATTTTGTAAGAGTTGTGGGGTATGCTCTCTGGAAACCCTCACGAGATCACAACTCGTCCTCATCGGCGACCTTGGGGTTTAAATGGCTTGTTGCTTTTGCTAAAAGCAATTTCGGTTTTTCTTTTGTTCCTTGCATGTTTGAATAACTAATTCTTTCTCCCTTGTTCATTTTCCTTTGCTTTGCTCGAGGGCGAGCAAAGGCTTAGCGTGGGGGAGTTTTATGAGTGACATTTATGTCCCTCTTAGGGGTAGTATTTAGGTCTTTTTCCTCTTATTTTTCTTAGGTTTTTCCACCTCATTTATCCTCTTATGGATTCTTTATGTGTTGATGAAAAGTAATGCTTATTTGCGCTTATTTTGATAATCTTTATGCATTATTTTATCATCTCCATGCTCTCGTGAACTTTGGTATCTTCTGCAGGTTCCATGACGGTCCTATGCACGGTGGGAGGCCCCTCGGCCAAGTATGGAAGCATGGACAAAGGCAAGAGGAGCAAAAGGGAAGGAGAGGAAGCAAGAAAAGGAAGTGCAAGAGGAGGTGTGGCCGAACCTCTGAAAGTTCCGGTCGAACCTAGGTGTGGTCAAACTTTTGAAAAGTTTGACCGAACCTCCAGGGTGCAGTGAAGGCAGTGTCAAGCCAGTTTTCAGCAATTTTGCAGAAGAGGTCGAACCTCAAAAGTTCGACCAAACAAGGATCAGGGAGGTTCGACCGAACCTACACAGGGTTCGATCGAACCTACCCTGAGTCCGACCGAACCTACCCAAAGTTCGGTCGGACCTTTTCCCGATCTCAGCCAATTTTGTACGGACTATTTAAGGTCCTTTTGAGATCGTTTTTGAAAAAAAAAAAGAAAAAAAGACAGTAGCCTAGTTTTCAGAAACCTCTCTTAGTTTGAAACATTCCTTAGGATTAATTTAGCTTAGTTTTCATCAAATCAAATCATTGTATTAGTGAAATTCAAGAATTATTCTCAAAGTTTGGCAATTTGTATTCAACATTTGAAGCTTCAATTAGTAATTTCTCCAACCTTCTTCCTTTTAATTTCAGATTTTATTTGGTATTTGCATGTTATTTAAATCTTCTTAGTTCTTGGTAATTTGTTATTGGATGATAGTTATTTCAATTGTTAACCACTTTTCCCCAATTATTGAAGTATTTAGAACCCTAATTCTTGATTGCATGTTGATAAACATGAGTCGTGAGTAGTCTTCTTGCTAGGGGTTGGGTGAAGCTCGACCTTTTGGGTTAACTATGCAAATGTGGGAGAAGCATTGATGTTTGTATTGCAATTAAATTGATTATATGAGATTGCTTGTTAGTTCCTCATGATAGGTTTAGCTACCCTTGACTAAGGAGTTTGATAGTATGATATGCCTAATTTGACATGGAAGTGTAAATTGAGTACGTCATTACTTATTGTAATTTGATTATGTATCATCTATTGCTAAACTAATGAGGAATCTAAGTTTAGTAGTGTGAGTTGTTTTCTAATTGCATGAGGTTGATTTTACATATAGTCCTTGCTATATCTTGTCTACTTTACTCCCCGTTTGCCTATTTGCCTTGGTTGAGTGGATCTCATTCCCTAGTATCTTTAATTCATTGATTTAGAACCATAGTTTGTTTGTCTTCTTGATGAACCCCAATTCACCAATTGACTTCGAGTTAGCTTAAGTGTAAAGACCTTTGGCAATCATATCCCGTTCCTTGTGGACCGAACTCTTACTTGTCATTATGCTTGGTTTGTAAGGTGTTTGTTAATAAATGTGTTTGATTGAGTGTGGAATGTACGACCGTTCTAACGCCCATCACTAGGTCTTTCACTCTCACTTATTATGTTGTGTATCTTTTAATAAGTTATTCGTAGATTATCAACATACTTTCGAGAGATCCGCAAATCAATTGAACATTGTATATATAAAATCATTAATATAAATCATAAGGCTGAAATACATCAATAAACATGTTTATCATATCATAGGTCATTAAAAATATATACAAGGATATAAAAGATCATGTCATGTCATGTGCACATAATACACTTTTAAATCATAACATGTCAAACATATCATATAGGCTTACATATGATGTAGTAACAGGCCATTTAAGATTACACAGGTGCATTCATGATTACCAGACATAATTGTCACACATACGGGACTAACATAATAGTTACATATACGGGACTAAACACAATTGCTAGACATAATGGTTACCTCATTAGATCATCTTTAATCATCTCACTTAACTTGTTCTCCAATAATCATCATTCGAACTCTCAACCTCCGTCATTAATACCTCATCGTCATGATTTATTCGATCATACCCAAAAATAATAAATACTCATTAATAATGGACTATTGGTTCATGAATTGCTTTCATTCATGAATTCTTCTTCTTCTAAAATTTGTTCGGCGGCCTTGAAACTTGACATGAACAAGGCCTATGATAGGGTAAATTGGGAATTTTTATGGGAAGTTTTGAGGCGTTTTGGGTTTCCTCCGTATTGGGTTCATGTTTTACAACAATGTGTCACAACTATGTCCTATCAAATTTTGGTCAATGGTACGCCTTCTCAGCCCTTCAGGCCTAAGTGTGGCCTACGTCAAGGTGATCCTTTATCTCTATATTTATTTGTTTTATGTATGGAGATTTCTTCCTTAATTTTGCGTCGGGATGAACAGCGTGGCTTGTTCCAGGGGTTGAAGATTTCTTGCAGGGCGCCTTCTGTGTCCTATCTATTTTTTGCTGATGATGCTTTGTTATTTTTCCGGGCTTCGCCATCGGCTTGTGATCAGATTCTCTCAATTACGAATGAATTTTGTTCCATCTCTGGTCAGATGATAAATGTGCAGAAATCATTTGTGAAATTTAGTTCTAATACTCCAGATGATTTCAGAGATTATTTGTCGTCGACCTTACGGATGGAAGCTAGATCGTCTTTAGGCTATTATCTTGGGCTTCCGGTTGACTTGGGGCGGAAAAAATGTCAGGATTTCCATTTTCTGTTGGATAAGGTGGCCCAACGCCTCTTGTATTATGCTTCGCTGAACCTTTCATCAGCGGAAAAGCTGGTTATTGTTAATTCGGTGCTGGTGGCTACTTTTAATCATATTTTATCTGTGTTTAAGGTTCCAAATACAGTTTGTGAGCGGTTGGGTTCTATGTTGATTCGGTTTTGGTGGAAATCAGGTAAAGATTCTAAGGGTTTGGCCTTAGCTTCTTCTGCGCTTCTGCATTCTCCTGAAGGGTTAGGGGGTTTAGGTATCCGTCATCTTCGTTCTTTCAATAAGGCCCTTTTGGCTAAAAAATCTTGGCGGCTTATGAGACAGCCACAGCTGTTAGCTTCTCGGGTTCTTAAGGCTAAGTATCCAAATTTATTTTCGCAGTCTCCTTCTCTCCCTAGGTCTTGACCTTCTTGGGGTAGTCGGGGGCTTCTTGAAGGAGGTATTGTTGTGTCAAAAGGCTTGGCTTGGAAGGTTGGTTCTGGGGAGAATATTAATATTCTGTCTGATAATTGGATTCCTAATGTCAAGATTGAGTTTAAAGAAGATATTCCTGATAATGATCGACCTCGTGTTGTTGCTGAGTTACTGTCAGTAGGGTCTCGAATTTGGAATAACTTCTTTGATTCACCAGCTATTTCCTCCTCTTGTTGCTTCTTTTATTATTAGTCTTGATATTCCCAGACAAAAGATTGATGATTTTGTATACTGGAAGTATACTAAGGATGGTATATTTTCTACTAAGACAGCCTACAATTATTTGGTGTCTCAACATTTTAATTTGGATCTTGTTCGAAGTTCTGCAATCTGTTGGAAACGGTTGTGGGGCACTCCTCTCCTTCCGAAATGGAAGATGTTTGCTTGGAAAGTTATGCATAACGCTCTTCCGGTGTCTGCGTTACTTGTTCGCAAGGGTCTTCCTGTAGATCCTATTTGTATTTTCTGCCGTGCTAATTCAGAGTCGATCATTCTTTTGTTTTGGGACTGTCCTCTGATGCAATGGCTTTGGGGGGAGGCCAATTTAACCCGTTTAGTTGCTCCTTTTGTGTCTGGTCCTTGGCCAAAGTGGTTCTCGGACTGTATCTCTGCCCTGATTGATGTAAGGGACTGGGATAATATGGATAGGGTGTTTGGTCTTCTGTGGGCTATTTGGCTTACTAGGAATAGTGTGCGTTTTTTATCTGAGGTTTTCTCTCCATATTCTATTCTTCAATTAGCTTTTTCTTGGTATGAAAGAGGTAAAGCGGCTCGCTTGTTTGGTGGTTCTTGTTTTGGAAGTCCTCCTGGTTTTCATAGTTCTCCTTTGCTTCGGGTGCTTAGGGGTAGCAGTGGGGATAGTTGTGAGTTGTCTATTTGTTTTGATGGTGCCTGGGATGCTGTTACTCATTGTGCAGGTGTTAGTTGGTGTGTGGTGGATTCTTCCGTTGCTCCTCTGGTGCATGGTGGGGCTCGTGCCTGTATGGCTAACTCGACTCTTCAAGCTGAGCTTATGGCCTGTTTTTTTGCTTTGAACATGCTATCCGTCTTGGTGTTTCTCGTGTCTTGCTGCTTACTGATTGCTCAAGAATTTCTCGTTTACTTTTAGGTCCTGGGATTGCAGATATAACTGTGGCTTGGGTTATTAAGGATATTCGGGCATTGTTGGATTCATTCGTAGTTTGTCATGTGTAAGGTGCCTAGGGCTGTTGTTTCTCAGGCTCATGATCTTGCAGGAGCGGCTCGTCAAGGGAGTTACTGTCTTTTGTTTTTTAATTTTTTTGGTTTGTTTCTTTGTTCTGTGTTCTCCTTGCCCAAAAAAAAATGAAATCGTTAACATATAATTTCTTCAAAAAAAAAAAAAAAAAAAATCATTAACATGTATAATATGCTCAAAATAAAATAACAACTACCTCCGTTAACATTTACTTGCAACTTTGGAACATTTTTTGTCTCTTAAATAATAAGCCAAAATTGCAAGTAAATGTAAACGAAGGTAGTATAAATGATTTTGCACTTATCTCAGTTGTCGAATATAATTTGAGACGGTTTGACATATGTTATAAGTGAAAATTACTAAATGAAATTCTGTTACATACATTATATTAGCTTAGATCAATTTGTAATTCCTTTGCTTTACCATTGGGAGGTTGTGAAATCAAAATTTAATACTCCGATAAGGTGAAAGCTAATGAAAGTGGGTGGCATAACGTGTTAGAGGTAATTTTCTTCGTTATTAGATTATAATGATTGTATAAATTCTCTGTACCAAAACAGCATAAGGTTAAAGCCTCAATTTACTCTACCATGTGCAATTTAAATACCAATAACCAGTTGAATGCTACCAATAAACAGCAACTGAAATTTGAGATTTTACTTTTACATCTACAATAACAGCATAAAGGATCTAGCTGTTTATATTCACCCACATGAGCAAAAGTAACCATCAGTTAGTCTCCCCGTACGGTTTCCCATTATTTCCGCTTGGGAGTGGCGGGATAGAACAAGGTGTATTAGCAAAACTTTGGTCTCACATTTGAGAATGATAGGCTACCACCAATCACTTCAACCTTTTCGACCTACAAATCTCTTGCTGAATTCACAGCCAGTCTTTCAAGGTGGTAAATTCATACAAGACCTGCCAAATAACCCAAAGAATGTCAGAGCAAAGAATGGCACCTTCAGAAAACATTTGGAGAAACTGTGGCAATATTGGTTATACTCTACTTTCGCACTTTACATTTGGTGAACCATTTTTTTTTTTTTTTTTTTTTTTTTTTTTGCATTGCACCAAAAAATCCGTGTGCTTTTATTTAGTAATTTCCAAGACCTTAAGATGTATTTTCTGTAACAATGATCAGTAAGTGTTTAAAAAGAAAAGAGAAAGCAAGTTTTTTCCCCCTAATTTCATTTACTTCCCTTATTCATCTCCTCTGCTCTCCTCCACCTTGTCACACCTGAAAACTCAGCTTTACTAGCTGAGTAGCCTTACCTGTGCCACCAACAGTAATCACCACCCCTTCCCCATGCCACCAGTAGACATTTCTCTTCCTCCAGACCGCCTAATATGAAGGGAAGAGGGAGAAATGGTAGTTGTAATGGCCCTAATGGGTGCCAATGACAAGGGGATAACCCAGTGAATAATGGCAAATCAAAGAGCAATGGGCGCCGATTGTTGTACAGTTCGTGTGTGGAAAAGGCTAAAGGGGAAAGGCTTGGCTTGGGATAAGGGAGAGATGAGGCAGCATGTGAGGAGCTAGATATTTAATGTGAGGAAATGGGAAAGGCAGTAGCGTTGAGGATTCCGGATAGCTAGAGAATTTATGTCAGGAAACGGGAAAGGTAGTAGCATTTAGGATTGCGGATAACTGAGATTGGGGTGGTGGCTGGGAAGTTGGTGGTAGGCCATGGCACAAGGCACACAATAGAGGTAGGGAATTCAGTAGCTGTGTTGCGGAAGGGGCTGTTGGGGCAGAGGAGGGAATGATTGCAAGAAAGGGTGCTAGCTGGTGGTGTGGGGAAGGGGGGTGGCGTTTGTTCAGTTGACTAGCGGCTGGCCAGGTAGGCTGTGGCATTGTAGCTTGGTGCTGTATGGGAGTGGGAAAAATATTAATAAAATAATCTTATATATAATATAAGTCTCAATTTTGCAGCACTTAACCACAACACTCCAAAACCCCAACTCTCAATTCTCATGCACTTGGTATCCAATCTTTGTTTTCTAGTACACCTCTCTACTGTCTCTCTCTTTTCAAAACTTCAGTTGCTATTGCACATAGTATTGACAGGTTGATGCAAGGTTTATTATATAGGGGAGGTTCAAAAGATTATATTGGAAGTTGGGAATTAGTATGTTGTCCAAAATCAGCGAGAGATTTAGGGCACGAAAGAGTGATTTCAACAAAGAAGTTGCTTTGATGGGAAAATAGCGGTGGAGGTTTCCTCTTGAACATCTTGAATACGCCCTCTTGAATGTCATGAATCCGACCCAATGGACATCATCCAGTATGATATCATCAAAAGCAGTGTAAAATTGGCGGTCCCCCAAGGTATTGTTCTTGTGACTCACTATTATCCATAGAAATTTATTTCGCAAGTTTCTATTCTACTAAAGCTGCTGGACAGGAAGATAATCTAGTTTTGGAAAGATTTTAGATAGGTGAGCAGCCTCTGCGTGGCCATTGTCCTCACCGATTCAACCTATCTTTTCTCCATATACCCCAGTGTCCACTTTCAAAAGTGACAATGCCTGGGACTTACAGTTGATGAGACCAGCCCATGCCCAAAAGACAGAAAAACTCAGTTCTATGTAAGACCTTTTGGTATTTATACAAAGGATGAGGAGAGTTCATGAGTGTGGACAGAACATTCTACTGTGGTGTTTCAAGTAAAGCTTTTTATTTAATTCTTTGATTTGTTCCCCTAGATATCCCGTTATGAGGAATCTTAGGTCAGACCTTTTGCAGTTTGCTTTTCAGGGTGCTGTGCAGGAAAGGAGAAGAAGTTGCTTTGGCAAAATGTGATTATGGCAATTTTGTTATGTGAGTGGTCATAGCGAAATGGTTATACTTTTAATGGTGTTACTGTTTCATGCGATCTATAGAAGTATAGAGGGATAAGGTAACTGTATTACTTTCTTAATGGGCTAAGGCAGTCTGGGGCTTTCCCAAATTACTCCATTGGGGACTTACAAAGGAATTGGGCTAACTTATAGTTCTGATTTTCAGTCTCTTTCCAAGGACACGTTGTCCTCTTGATGTACTTATTTTTTGAGCAGTTTAATAAATTTTTTCTTTTTTACAATAAAAATCAAATTTACATACACATGCTTAACAAACACCACAAATCAGCCATAACAGATATAAGACCAATATTACTCAACGTACCGGATAGAGATTTGGAATTAGCAGTTGACTTTTGTTGTAGAACCAAATCATCAGCAGAATAATAATCTGCAATCAGCCGGTACATATATGATGGATTATGCCCTCCGCTGCAACAAAGAAAATTTGATGTATGATATGTCTATGAGCAAGGTACCCAAAATAAAAACCTTTAAACTGATTAATGTAGCTACAGAACAGAACTCAAAACAATAAAAAGTACGACCCATTGACACCAATATATTTAGAACCTCGAGAGATGCTCTATTCAATTACATTAAGGGAAATTTTGTGTGTTACGCCTGTGAACCAAGGATTATTGAAGTCAGGCAAGTTGCCAGGATGCAGAACTAAAATAATTCACCAATAAAGTATTCCAAACCATGTGTTGAATCCAGTATTTTAATCATGACAGTTGAACAAACTAAATAACCAATTACCTCTCTTCCAAGCTGGCCTTTAAAATAACATGCATTTGGTTGAAGCATATATTAACCCCCTTCTCCTAAAATGCCATATTTTTGTATACAAAAATAAAGGTTAAAAAAAATGTCCCATGCTTGCCAAGATTTCAGGTGCAGGAAAAGACGTAGAGAGCGGATATGCTGGCAAGCTTCATTGTCTTCAGGATGATTTGGTTCTAATGGATCCATTAGCATTGATTAGGAAAGTAAGATCACGACCGAAGATGCACCAGTAAGGAAAATAGAGTTGGGATCATGAGAATCTCTAGTAGAAGGCTTGTATGGGGGTATTTAGGAAAGATATAAAGAAATAGGCTAACAAGAGCACATAATAACTGAAAGGCATGGAAGGAGAGGATCTTGGTTGACAACTACCAGAGATGAATTCTTGGTCCATTTAGCCAACTCTGTCATTGGGATTAAGGCATTGATGTTAATATTGTTGTTAATCTACATCTGGAGGTCTCTAAGGGATCAATTTAGGAAGACAAACCTTAAAGGTTGGGAGTATTCCCAGGTAATGAAAAAAAGTAGGACCATTATCAGAAGACGAAATAAACATGGGATTTAAATTTCCAAAATAAAATATAAAAAGAGCAGCTTACGTGTCAGTGATAAAGAGGCTAACGAGCTTTGGTGGCACATAGTCAAATGTTGGGTTGACAATATGAAGCAGCGGTTTGCCACTGCCACTTCCAAAATCCATACAATCAGAAAATTCTCCAAAATCTAGTAGATCAGATGGGGACTTCAGCTCATTGAGTAAGACTTCGGGGTTGTGAGGATACAAGGGACATAACTGTCATAAGTCAGACGTTCAGCACAATTAACTTGTAAGCTATATAGATTGCATTAAAAAATCATAAGAAATATAGGAAGTTCAAAGATATTATACAATAATCTCATCTACTAGCATGATGTAACTGGTCAAAAACTTGCAGTCGAATAGCGTAATACTTCACATAGACATTACCAGTGATAAACAAAGACAGCATCACTGAAGGGTAGCAGATCAAATAGCATATTTATTTATATATATACCAACCAACTAATCTGCAGCTAAACACATACATGTGGAGGATATATCAATAAACCTATTTCATGTTGATGCAACTTCAAAGTAGCTTACGTGTTACCAAGTCATATATTATACTTAGATATTAGATAGTTTACAGCAATAACGTTATAAGCATTTAGTCATGTAATTCATATTTAAAAGTGTACCTAGCATCTTTACGCTATGTTTGGATAATAAATTAGAAGGGAACTGGAAGGGAGGGAAATAGGAGGAAGGGGAAGGAAGGGAAAGTAGAGGAAATGATGAGCTCCATTTTCCCTCCAAATCTCTCCAATTTTGAAGGGATGGTCTTTATTAAAGGAGGAGAGAAAATGGATCCCTCCCCCCCCCCCCCTTCCCTCCCCTTCCCTCCCCCAACATATTATCCAAACAAGGAAGTTTGTCTCCCTCCCTTTCCCTTCCCTTCCTTTCCTTCCATTTTTTGTTATCCAAACATAGCATTAAAGTTATTGCTTATCACTGTACACCTTGTTCTTGTGTATAAAGCAAGCAGAATTGATCATGTAAAATAATTTCAATTTCCGTTAAGGTCTCCATAGGATAAAAGCCTTCTTTCCACAAATTCACAGGTAAACACAATGGTAGTCATCTTCAGAGTTCAACACTCAGGTACAGGTCAGCTTTTTCCATGAAGTCCTTGAACCTTTGGTGAAATGCTCATTCTCTGCAGCAGCCTAATGTTGATCCACAAAGATATTCAAGAAGTATCCTATAGTTGGCCGGTAAATAAAACAAATAGTATGCAATCATATCTATCAAAGGCCTCTTCACCCAGATTATTAAACTACTCCAGTTCAAACAAAAAATAAATAAATTCCAGCTCACTATATCATAAAAGGCATAAGCAACTTTCCCCATTTTAATGAGCAGACATTCAGCCAAGATACTGTAAGATTAACAAGGCATTCACCATAACGATGAGGTGGTTGAATGACTCAAACAAGAACAAGAAGATTTTGAAAAACCATGAGGTAATCTTTACATATCGTAGCCCGATTAAAAAAATTACAGCATTTTATCGCTCAGTGGAAAAGCAGATTAAGGCACATAGGCGGATAGGACTACTGTGGATGAAGATTCTTTTTAAAGCACCAAGCATTAAAAGAAGGGTAAAAGCCAGGAGCAATCACCTTGTGACTGCCTGCAACAACAACAAAAGGAACAGCATGTCTTTGAGCAGCAAGAGCAACCATATTCAAGCCAACAGGGGCTATCAGTCCACCATTAGCCATAACAGCATGAGCTCCAACTATGACCTTCAAACAATATTTCAATACATGGATATGACTAAATTCAATTGATAAGAAATTGACACACGAACGGAAGTGGACAAGCGTACCATGTTTACTCTTGATATCATGGCAAAAACAGCAGAGTCAGTAATCACAGTGGTCTGCAAACCTCTAGCCACCAATTCTTTGGCAAGAACATGCCCTTGGTACCTGGTTCCAATGTGACAGCAACATATCAGCAAAAAATTAATGAAAACATATACTAAACATAATGTCGGTTTAGATACATTTGGACTTCTGCGACTTTCCAATATGAAAGTAAATAACCCGCAAAAAATGTATACAACTGTGCAATTTCAAATCTTCAGCAGTCAGCAGTCAGCATTTAGCACTACCTTTTTACTACATATTTTTTTTTCATCTCTATTTTATGGAGTACCAAACTCATTAGATAATCCTCTAAAGCTCTAACATGCATACTTGTAGTCTAAGGAGAACTATTATTCTATCCCACTCACTTGAGAGTTAAAGAAGATGTAGACATGTAGTGATATCAACTCACCTTTTTGCAAAATCAGAAATGTAGAAAAGAAGGCCTAATGTAAGCAAACTTTCATAGATTATCTCAGAAAGAAAATTCAAAATATAGGTTTAATAGGTGCATCATTTTTACTTAAGATCTCATCTTCTGAAGAAGATCCTAGACAGATGTTATGCAAAGATTGTATATTTACTGGCTTTGCACCTAACTTAACAAAATGCAAGGAAAATGTTTGTACCTTGGAGCACCTTCCGCAACAAAGACCTTGAATGACCGTTTCTTTTCCTTTGCAGCACAGAGAAATTCCATCACAGTTCTTGACCGTCCTAAAGTCAAAATTACCTCACTGCAACAGTCATGGTTTAATGAGCAGATTGAACAAGCCACGTTAAAAGGAAATTATCACACAAACACACACGCGCCTACGTACACATAGTTGCATGTATAGTGACACCCTAATTCAAGAAAGCCTAGAATAAATCTTAGCAAACAGAAGATGTCAAATCACAACAAAAAAACATTTTTTTCCTTGTTCATGACTTCATGTATAATGGGCATCAATCATTACATCCTCAAGATCACCAGGCCAGAAAACATGAATTCAAAAAAAAGGTGAAAATTAGGCAAACATAGCAGTGCAACCAAACTAAATTCCATATGCCAGACAGCCAGACAGATTGTGAACAGGTACTTGATCTTAATTGATTAACTAATCAATTAAGCAGGTAAAAGATCATATAGACAAAAACAGTCCCTTCTAGATATGAACCTGCAAGGAACCAACACAAGAAGGTCCCACACTCATATCCAAAGCAATGAGGAAGATGAAGGGTAAAGAAGTCAGATGAGGACAAATAAGAATGATTAGAAGAAATGGTTACGACTTACAAGAGAAAGAAGAGACAGGCATCACGAGATTGTCATGTTATTTTTTATTTTTTTTTATTTTATTTTTTTTATTTTATTTATTTTTGTGGCAGTAAAGTAGTGAACAAGCCAAGTAGTATGATGTAATAAATAGCAGAAGAGAAGCATGGAATGAGGCATTGTGAAAATAGTTAGTGAGAGTCCTGTGGAAATAACAAAAATCATATCCCAAATTATTTTATAATTTTCTCTCTCTAAACTCTTAATTTCTGCAAATATTGATAGGCAGTAGCAGCGCTCGTGAAACTAAGAAAGAACACTCACTTATATCCAACATTTAGATAAGGTTAAAGCATATACTACAAGTAGAAAGGCAATTAAATTGGATGAAGATCAAAAGGAAAATCAACACCTTCCTATGGCAGCAAAACTGTTCAACAATGATTTCACATTTGTTATGCATATACAACAACATCAACAGCAACAACAAAGCCTTAGTCCCAAAATGATTTGGGGTCGGCTAACATGAATCGTCATAAGGAACCATCCAAAATAGGCAACAAATTACCCATGTTATAGAAGTAAAAACAAGAACATACTTTTGATGAATGTGCTCAACTGCTTGCTCAGCAATCTGCTCATGGCAAGTGTCTATATCCTGAATGAGCTCATTAACAGATTCAATGATATCATGCTTCAGTTTTCGAATCCTTAAACTCTTATCAGCAGCTGCAAAATGCAATCATAATTTAATCAGTAGAAAGAGGAAAAATGGTAAGCTCCAGATAATCTTACTATAGCACCCTTCTTCCTATCTTCATTAAAGCCCTTTCAAGGACTATCATTCTCCTTATCAGGGTACTGTATCAGCTTCTATTGGTAAACCCAGTAACCTAGAATTCTGAGTTATTTTATTTATTTAACTCTAATTAGAGTAAAGAAAATATATAATAATATCTCTTATTCAAAATGAGCAGTTGAGCAGACAATCACACACATTGGTGGCCCTCAAACAATTATATAAGCTGTTATACAAAGGAAATGTTGACAGCCAAAGGGCAAAGAGTGCAAATTATGGCATTTGACTTAAAAGACAACAAGGCAGAGAGCAAATTTGATGAAGTTAATGGAAGGCAGGTACATTGAGGCTGGACAAAATAAGGTTGGCTATGAGGTCCAGCAAAAGGGCTTACAAAATACATATAAAGCTTTCAAAATGCATCTAGAAGTGCTGGTAGGGATTGAAATATCCATTATATAGCAGTGACAAAACAGACTCATTTTTACATAAAGAAAACAATGCGCTACAGCAAGGTTCGCGTCAAGTGCACAAACTTACACTTGCTTTTTCCTTCAGAATCACCCCCAGATGAAGAAAGGGGAGCAGCAGAAGCATTGGGTACATCTTCAAGAAGAGTATGTAGTGATGGTGGGCGCAAAGTGCTCCTTGCTGCAGCAGCTACTACGGCTGCTGACAGAACAGGATGATCATCTCTGTCATCTTCATCATCATCACTTCCAACTGATATATTTAGGTCACCAATAGCAGCGGTAGTAAGAGATAAATCCTCCTCTCTAATAATATGTAGCACCCTCCTGACAATATTACCAACAGCAAGCTCTGCAGTTCAAATCAGATGGAAGGTCACTAAAAGCTCCGACAACGTACATTAAAGGCATCACCTCCATACACTGAGATACAAGAAGACGAGTGAGTCTCCCACTTATTTGTTCCATTCAGTCAGACAATAATAATTTGTTTAAGAAAATTATATTAAAAAAAAAAAATTAAGACAATCTTACAAAGGTGTTGGAGGACAAGAGACAAACTCGAGTACCTAACTTCTTTGCATTTTTAACAACAAAAAACTAGTCTTGTTTATGAATTGCATTAATAATTTAATACACTTCACAATTTTAACAAAGTACAGCAGAACAAAAAATTAAATGAACCTTTAAATACCTTTTTCTGATTCAGTGGCATGAAATATAAGCAGGAACTCTACTGCTGAGGATTCCTAAAAGATTTCTTTAATATGTTCAAGTAAGAAGTGAGCTCTTATGTGGTTGCCTTTGCCTCCTAATTTTTTAATAGACTCTACAAAATCTGTGAATCAATGTGCCTAGAACCTTTCAAGAATCTAAATTCTAAAATACTAGATACTACTCTCGTAACAACAAAGTACTGGAAGACATTGCATGGATGATCCAAATGATAGCCGATCCAACAAAAAACAAACTCGACTTTAGAAATGTAAACTAATCATATAACTCTTTAGAATTTTCATCAGATGTGAGGTGATGCCAGTATATCACTAAGAAATCCAATTAAGTATGTTAATCATGTCCATAAATTATAGCTTGCTTCATGCTGAGAAATTTACACTTTCTAATTCCTACAATAATTATACTCCTTAACAAATATTGCATTATAGTTTCATCTTATCCTTTTGTCAATGCGTCTTAAATTTTTTTTTTCCTTAAAAATAGTTATTATTTCTCATTTATTGTGAAGGAGATGGTTCAAAATAGGATAGTAAAAACATTTCATCAAGGATGACTGCTACGAACTAGGAGCAATTTGATTTTCTAGGGTATTGACAATTTTTATAAATATGAAGCACGAACAACTCTAGACCCTTATTTCACCACACTTCACGATTCCTCAGAGATTTCCATATTGATTTCCTTATATAACATTTCTTGTTGCCATGAGAAATGGTTTAAGAGACTTCTCTCTCTCTCTTTTCTTTTTCTCAACAAGTTGAGTTAAAATGCAACAACATTTTACACCTCAGCTAAAAAGAAAGGCATAACTTATAGTTTGATGTCAAACAACATTGTCAATTGCAATTTTTCGGATTAAAAATAACACATAATAGAGGCCTACCCACAGGGTTGGCAGCAATTAGCTGCTCTCCAACAGCCTTTACCGCATCAATGAGAGCTCCAGCTTGGTTTGTATAAGGAATTCTCTGCTGGGATATAACGGAGCGAAGAAACTCTGCAGTGTGCTTTGCTGTTGCTTGTGACCCCTCAATTTTACTAAAATACAAACAACAAAAAAATTCTTCGTAAAAAAAGCTAAAAACTTCTGTAAAATGTACACAAATCGAGTAACTTAGCATAGTCACCTCACCGTTTTCTGAGTTTGTTAACAAAGTCATTGACTAGAGCTTGTACGTCAGGCATTATTAATTCTCTCTATCCCAAATGTCAGACCTGAAACCATGGATGTCACTCATTAAGCTTTATCCAATTTTGCTAATCTTTAACAATAAAAAAAAACACATGATTCGTCTAACAATATACTCTATCCAATTTCACTAATCTTGAACTACAAAAAAAATAAAAAAAAAAAAAAAAAAAAAAAAAAAAAAAAAAAAAAACGACTCGTTTAACCATTAGAATTATTAATAAGAAGTACGCAACTAAACAACGATAATCACAATATGCAAAATCATCCACTAATTAACAGGCAAGTGCCTAAGCCAGGGTTTTAATACTTCCGTCCTAACATTTAAGGGTTCTGCAATGCATTAGCAATTATTTTCAATTAAACTATCAATCAAATTCTTCTTGGTTGAAAAATTGAATAGCAAAACTTTAGCATTTCAGTAATTAAATTATAACCAATAGTTCAATAATCAATTCGAACCCTAAATAGAATTCAATCAACGTTAACACTAGATTGGGAAACTGAGAATTGATGATTAAAAAAAAAAAGGCATCTTACGCTTCAATGGAGGAGAGAAAGCTACTTCAGCGGAGAATTCAGAGTTTAGCCGCTTCAATGGAGGAAAGAGACAAGGAGGATTATTTTTTTTGTTTTTTATATTTTGAGGATCTTCTTTTAATCACTTTGAGCAAGGTGTGCAAATTCGGAGATGGTGAACTGTTTGGAATTTATTATTAGCCCGCTATTATTTGGTCACTTATAAAATAAATAAAAAGTTTATTATTAGCCTGCTATTATTTGGTCACTTATAAAATAAACTAAAAAGAATAATCTCACCTTTGTTACTTCTGTTAAAAATAATTCAACCTTTGAATAAACTAAAAAATAATCTTACCTTTGCCCCCCATTTATTCAAAATAGTCCCTTAACCTGTTTGTTAATTTGCTAACCTATAAAAGAAGGTGAGTTGCTATGTTTCACCATTTTATAGATTCTTAATATTTTGTATAATTAAAAAAATAATTAGGATAAAAAAAACTTGCAGACCCTTCCCTTCATGTTCCCCTTCCCTCTTCCCGATCCCCCATCAGAACGGAGCAAGCCCACCCATGACTACCCCTGCCGCAACAGCCTCACCCCTCCTTTCCGACGCGCAAACAGCAAAAAGCATCATCCTTTCATTCTCAAGGCTTTTTCTTTCAGTATCAATCTTCAAATTTTCCAATTCTCTTTCCTTTTTGCTGCTGAATTTTATCCATTTGAAATTCTGTTTTCTAATTCTAATGCTAGAATGTGAAGTTTCAATCCTTGTTCTTCCAAGTTAACCAAATGTGATTTCATTCATTGCTTACCCATCATTTCTCCATTTGATTGTTGCAATATGCCTGTGAGGTGTTATGGGGAGAAGTTTCAGAGTTTGGAGAATGATTTGATGTTGTTGTTGCTGTAGTGGGGCAGGGATAAGGGTGGTGCCCGGCTGTAGAGAGGTGGATTGGCGGCAAGGCCGCGAGGGGAGGTGTAGTGAGTGATGGTGTTGTTGTTGTGTTGGTGCGTGAGTAAAGGATTTTGAGTTGGGAGGGGGGTTTGCCAGTCCGGGACTCCGGGTAGCGTGGGGTCAGGTGGTGGTTATGGTTTGGGGGTGGATATAAAGAGGTGGTGGTCATGGTAGGCTGCCATGGAATAAGGTGGGGAGGTGGGAGGAGAGAGATGGGTGGATATAAAAATACTAAATAAACAAGTTGTAGGATTGTTTTGAGCAGATAGGGGGCAAAGGTTGAATTATTTCTAGATTATTCAAAGGTGAAATTTTTTTAAGCAGAACTGACAAAGGTGGGATTATACTTTTCAATTTTTCCTAAAAAAACAAAAAAAAAAAAACCAAAGTAGCTCCTATAACATGGACCAAGCAATGACTATAATACTGACCGAGTAACCCCATAACATTGAGGAGTAACTCCTATAACACTAACGAAATAACCCCTTTAACACTGACCAACCATGGATCCAACATAAACTCCATTTTCTCCAAAACCTACCAAAATAGATATGAAGTATTGTAGACACCCATTTGTGTCTCCCCAAAACCAAACCCAGTGATGAGTGGCTTTCACGTCGGATCATAATCGAATGAAACGAAAGTGTGGAAAGGTCTAGTGTTGCGGAAAGTTTTATTTCTTTTCTTTTCTCTTCTCTCTCTTTTTGAAAACTTTATTTTAAGAAAACAGTCAATCCAGTTTGTTTGGTCCATGATATGGGTCCAATAGTGGTGTAGTTGGATGGGGCTTGCAAAGACCTTTCCAACGATATATTATAAGCCCAATTCCGATGAATATTGAGGAAGTTATGGCCAATTTACTAAACTGGGCCCGGTTTGAGTTTTAAGTACGGCCCAATGATCTAGGGGAGGGTCTAATATGATTTATCATTCCTAATGTAATAAGGAATGGTTTTGGTCTTCTAGAACATTCTAGAAGGTTTTATCATTCTTAATTCAATTAGGATTCTTTAGAGTTTTAATTAGATCAAATAGCATTTTCAACTGAAATTATATTATTTTATCTTCTAGTACGGGAATTTTATCAGATTTTCGAAAACGTGTTAAAAGCCGGTTTGGCGTCCAACCCCAGGCCTTGGCGCTTGGAACCAGGATTGGCGCCAGACGCCAGCCATTGGCGCCTGGCGCTAGCCACTGGTCCTGGCGCCAATGAGCCAGGGCTGGCGCCAATGTATTTCTGTGATCTTCAGACTTTGTTTTGATAAATTATCTTTTTTGGCTGATTTTCTTTATAAATATCGTATCAAAAACTCCGTTTTCATTCATCATCTACAATCAACGATCATCAACAATCACCAACATTCACCAATTCTCCTTATTCTTAAGTCTTCATCATTCACCAATTATCATTCATCCAATTCTCTTCACTCATCATCTTTCTTTCATCAATTCTCAATAACATTAATCTTTTAGCATTCTTTCTTTCTTTCTTTTTCATACAAAATTCCGCATTCACAAGATCTAGAAACACCTAGCCATATTTGAAGTTGCCTTCGCCCTAGACGTGAAAGGTTTTAATTTCTGGTTTGGTCCCAAATTTCTCTTTCAATTATTTAATTTAATTGTTTTGATTATTATTTTCCTTGAAGTTACTAATGTATGTATTTTGTAATTAAAAAGAGGTATGAGGCATCCAAGTAAGTATTTTTATTGATTGTATGATGTAGACATCATGTGTTGATTGTTATGATATTCCTAGTATCATGTCTAGGGTGTCTTTAATATCAAGTATGATTTAAAAGTATGATGCTTCCTATGTTCTTTCTAATACTTATGATTATTTATATGTTGCTTGATATATATCTTATATTGTTATTGCTTGATCACCTTTTATTGCAGGTTAAAGGGAATTGGTATTTGCAATCACGCTTAATAAGATAATTAATAATCTTGTTAGGTTAATATGATTATAATTCAAGTGACCGCCAATAATAGTTTATTTGTGCATTAAGTTCAACCAACATAGATTAAACAGGTTTAGGGTTAATCCTATTGATTGTATGTTAGTCAGAAAGCGCACATGAATACGATTAGAATAAAGTAGAGGCCTATTATTAGGGCAGGTTTAATCTCTTTTAGGTTGGATTTGTACCTTCATCCCCGAACCCTTATTTGGTTCATGACCTTATGGAGTTGGCGATCTCTTGGATCGTTAAGGGGTGTAACCTTCACCTCGTGAACGGTTTACAAGTTCCTTAAAAACTTGTTGGCGACTCTTTTGCTCTATCTTCTTTCCTTTTGGACGCCACCGTACTTTAGTGTATGATCACAGTGGGGTTCAAGCTAGTGGGATTTTAAAGGCTTGAAATTATTCCCTACAAGTATTATACTTCATCTATTAATATTCACACTAAATCGTGATTGCCATGCTAGTACTATGACGATAGTAGTGCTCTCACCTTAGATGCAACTGCTTTATTCAATGACTGTGATCAATCCCAATGGTCTTTGGGATGACCTTCTCTATAAGAAATGTCAAGCAACTATATCATTACAGCATAATCAACATCATTACATACACAAGTGGAACCAGCCATAACCATCAACAAACACCACATTTCCTGGTTAAAAATAATTTTTTCCTATGTGGAACAATATATTAGCTATCAAGAAAGGGTAAACTAGTAGTCTAGTATACCAACAAAACAGTGAAGACACAGTGAATACTGGTTTTTTCAGCCAATGAATTAAAGACGATCAAACATATATCCTATGGAACTTGGCTTCTTTGAGATTTATATGACATTTACAATTATTTTAAAATTAGAACATCCCATTAAGGAAGATGTTATATTTATATGTCATTTAAAATAATTTTGATATACGACTTAATTTCAAGGAAAGGTATAGCATGAATTTATGTAAAGAGAGTAAAGAGGTAGTTTGAAGTTTAAATTAGTGCATTAGTGTAGACACCCATTTGTATCTCCCCAAAACCAAACCCAGTGATGAGTACCTTTTGCGTCGAATCATAATCGAATGAATTGAAAGTGTGAAAAGTTCAGTGTTGCGGATAGTTTTAATTTCTTTTCTCTTCTCTCTATTTTTGAAAACTTATTTTAAGAAAATAGACAATCCAGTTTGGTTGGTCCATGATATGGATCCAATATTAGTGTAGTTGGATGGGGCTTGACAAGAGCTTTCCAACGATATATTATAATCCCAATTCCGATGAATATTGAGGAAGTTATGGCCAATTTACTGAACTGGGCCCGGTTTAAGCCTTATATGCGGCCCAATGATCTAGGGGAGGGCCTAATATAGATTTATCATTCCTAATGCAATTAGGAATGGTCTTAGTCTTCTAGATTCTTCTAGAAGGTTCTTTTCATTCCTAATTCAATTAGCATTGATAAATTGATTTTTGTTGAGTTTTTAGAGTTTTAATTAGAATCAAAGAACATTTTTTGAGGAAAATACAATTTTATCCTCCTGTACGGCAATTATTATCTGATTTTAAGAAAATCGTGGATTTCTGAGTCAGCGCCAAACGCCAGCTGTAGCGCCTGACGCTACGATTGGCGCCTGGCGCTAAGGTCAGCGTCTGGCGCCAACTCGGTTTTTTGCGTCAGAACTCTGTTTTTGATATTTTATCTTTTTGGATGATTTTCTTTATAAATAACGTCGTAAAAACTCTGTTTTGATTCATCAATTTTCATCAACATTCATCAATTCTCATCAATTTTCACCAATTCTCACCAACTCTCATCAAGATTCTCTTGATTACTCTCTCTCTCTCTTTTCTAAACTAGCCTTCTCTCAAATATAAAAATTCCGCATTCATTAGATTTAGAAACACCTAGCCATATTCGAAGTTGCCTTCGCCCTAGACGTGAAAGAAAGAGGTACGAGGCATCAAAGTAAGTACTTTAATGGTTTTATTGATGTTATGATATAGAGTTCATGCTTAGGTTGTTATTTTAATTCCTAGTATCATGTCTAGGGTAACTTTAATACTAAGTATGATTGTTATGATGCCTTCTATTTTCTTCCTAATATTTATTCATGTTAGTATCATGTTATGGTTAAAGCTTTGATTTTTATTGCTTAGTGACATGCTGGGGTTTGTTATTAATCTTGTTAGTATCATGCCTAGGATCTTGCTATTATTATTATGCTTTAACATGATTATTTTAATTATTATGATTGTTAACATGATTATGATTATTATTTATGATTTATTATTATGTTGCTTGATATATTTATTTTTATTGCTTGATCACACCTTTATGCATGTTTAAAGGGAATTTGTAATTGTAATCACGCTTAATAAGATAATTAATAATCTTGTTAGGGTTAATTATGATTATAATTTCAAGTGATCGCCAATAATAGATTTATTTGTGCATTAAATTCAACCAACATAGATAAACAGGTTTAGGGTTAATCCTATTGATTGCATGTTAGTCAGAAAGCGCACATGAATACGATCAGAATAAAGTAGAGGCCTATTATTAGGGCAGGTTCAATCTCTTTTAGGTTGGATTTGTACCTTCATCCCCGAACCCTATTTGGTTCAAGACCTTATGGAGTTGACGATCTCTTGGATCGTTAAGGGGTGTAACCTTCACCTCGTGAACGGTTTACAAGTTCCTAAAACTTGTTGGCGACTCTTTTGCTCTATCTTCTTTCCCTTTGGACACCACCGTACTTTAGTGTATGATCACAGTGGGGTTCAAGCTAGGGGATTAACGCTTGAAATATTCCCTACAATTAGGAATATAAGCAGGCTATATCTAGTTCAAAGTGCATTATGCTAACGTAATTAGTTCAAACATCTTATAAGGAATCTAGGGGTGTATAAAATCATGGCCGACAAGATTAAACTCCACACATTCACATTATTTACTTTCATTATGTCATAATCTCCGGTAGGTTTCTCATCAAAATTGCTCACAGCTTTGACTTCACGCAGAAACCCTTGGAAACCGGCTCCATTCTAGGAAGGCCTATTCAGTTGACCAACACAATATATCTGAAAATAACAAAACACAACAAACAACACATAGGTCAGGCATTACATTACCCTTCATCATCAAACATAAAAGCTACTAAGCAAAGTCTTACCATCATTAACTGGACACGGCCTTCAGCCCTTCACATCCAAGTAAGTATCCAAACTTTTCAAACTTGAGGCAAAACTTCTCATCATATATCATCAACCATTCATGTGCAAATGCACACCAATAATACTTGTTCTCTTTAGCACCAATTGTGGTTGCATGCATCAGTTCCCCAACTAGATGCAACCTACCTGTTATTGGGTAAAACACTTGTCCTAACACCACTACTAAAAAAAAGCCCTAAAAATACAGCTTTTTGCACTTCTGTCTTCACTGGAAACTTTTTCATAGCCAATTCTGCTTTAGAAATCAATATCGGCGTAGAATGACCCCTCTTATTTGTAACAACCCAATAATTCTCTCTTTAAACCTGTGAGGACCCTGAGCAATATTCAAGAGAATTACTGGCGTGCTACCGCCACATGTTTAAACGTTAAGGCTTTTTCAGAAAATAGCAGCGGAAAAACTAAATCAAGTATATATAAGTTTCAAAACCAATAACCAAAACCAAACTAAATCTTACAACTTGGAACCCTTAAGGCCCTTATTCAAAACTTAAACCAAAAGAAATAGTATGAAAGTAAAGTTGAGTTTAAATAACTTTAAAAGTAAATAGCAATAAAAATAAGAAAAGTAACCAACTCTACACTCAAGATCCCACCATTTAGGAACGGATGTTGCATGTGTAAGAACCTGTGGTTAATTTGCTCCCCAATATTTACAAGTGTAAAAATTGGATCGTCACAGGGTCATTGAAAGGCGAAGGCCATAAACAAAGAAAGACACACACAAAAGCACGCAATCAGCAAAGCTGAGTACATACAAGTTGCGAAATAAATTAAGAAATACCTATCATGCTACTAAAAATCAAGCATAAGCATCATAAAATTGTAGACTCCACACATGACTCAACTATCAAATTTATTAAGACTTCACTAGTTGATATTAACTAACTCATTTCTTTATTTCATTGGATTATGCAATAGACAAGGTTGTCCAACCCATGCTCCATTTGGAACATCAATAAAAGAAAAACCCCATGCCTCCTTTCGGAAACATCAATAAACATCCAACGACCACGGGCGCGACTTAGTGACTGTAGTTAGTATGAGATCTCACCTAATTCCTAGTTTTAAAAAATATATTTGAAATAAGAGACTCGTAGATCAGACGACCTCAAGAAAAGTACATGGCTAATACCCCATGTACCCTAACCCCTGATTGTCATTATTCCAGATGTGCACCAATCCAGAGTTTTATTGCTCATCCATCTTTCACTTTACGTGATTTACAGGTTTAGACTTAGTGATGACTCATATGCATAACAATACAAACATTCCAAACACAATTCAATTAAGCAAGGCAAGTTTCCAATTTCAATTCTTGATTTATTAGTGACAAACAACATTTATTATTTTTTACTTTACTACCTCGGTGTATAAACACCTTGAGTGCATAAGGCACCCCAAAACCTTAACCTCATCTTATAAGACTTGAATTCTTCCTTTACTCATCCTGTTCGCATAATCATGAATGGGTAATAAATTAATCTTTACACCAATCACATACCTTTGCCTCTAAGCGCACCTTGCATAATTAGAGCACAAATAATACTTGCAATATGAAATAGTGCACATCATATGAAATTCACAATGTATAACCAAACAATTTAACCCAGTCATCTCTATACATGATACTAAGTTCTCGATCCGTCCTTAAACATGCACCTAAAAGCAATGTTTCATAACTTGTACGTACCTTGTGTAAACAATTCGGTTGGCCACTTTAAAACTAGAAGTCATCTTCTACAAAGTCCTCTCCTAAACCAAACAATGAGAAAATAAATCAATACCCAAGCAAATAAATTTACAGCAATACTAAACTACTTTAAAACTTCTTAAATCATCAAAATAAAGCTTTTAAATTATTCCCTTTAGTTAATAATAATAATATAACATCCCAACTATAAGTTTATATGTCAAAATCATGAAAATATAGCGTATAATATAAAATTACAGCAAGTTTAACTTACTAACATATGCTGAAAATTTGTTTTATTAATAGTTTTTGCAATTCAAATAACCTATACTTATCATATTGCATAAATAGTTGTTTAAAACATATAGAAGCATTCTAAAACTTTGTTTTTGGCTCAAAACTAATAAAAATCAGATTATATAAAATCTGAAAAATAATTTAAATTATAAATTTCAAACTTTTGAAGATCTACATTCATAATTCAATAGTTAGAATAGTATATTACACATTAAAACCTTAAAACCCTTTAAATAGACAACATAAAACTCAAATTTCACAAATTATATAATCTGAAAATTAATATATAATCAAAATAATCATACTTTGATGTAATTTAAACATAGTATAATTAGATAACTTGATTTGCATGTTATCAAGCCCTAAAACATGAAAAATCAAGGTTTAAACCCTAAATTATATAACATATAATCTGAAATTTTATACTTCCTCCGTTTTTTTTTTATTATTGCACCATATGGGTTGGGTACAAATATTTTGGTAGTGGAAAAAAGTAAGAGAGAGAAAGGTAAAAATACAAAATTGCCCATGTGATATATTGATTAACTTAAAAGTAAGTGTGAAAAAGCAAGGGTATGTTGGGTATTTCTAGTGTGAACACAAATAATTTTTTTCCTAAAGAGGAAATGGTACAATATTTGTGAAACTTCCTAAAAAGGCAAGTGGTGCAATAATAAAAGAACGGAGGAAGTATAATAAATTAAACATGCTAAAATTCATAAATTTATAATCTTTTATAACTTATATATAAAATCAAAACATAATAATATAATTTAGAACAAAATTTTAATTAAAGGTTGAATCTTTAAACGATTTAATTGAGATAATAAAGCAATAAAAGAAATAAAGGAAGAGAGGGAGAAGAGAGGCGAACGGCAGCAGCAAGGTGGTGTGTCGGGTGGCCGGAGGTGTGGCTGGCGGCAGCAAGGGGGCATCGGGTTTTGCTGGTAGGAGCTTGAGGTTTCCTCTTTTTTTTTTTTTTTTTTTTTTTTTGTCGTGTGAATTGAGGGAGGAGAAGGAGTATAAGGGTTTTTTTTTTTCTTCTGTTTCACGTGAAGGAGAGAAGAAGAATAGGTGAGGGTTTTATTTTTATTTGGGTTTTAATTCTCTAATTTTATTAGGAGTAGGATTTGGTTAGTTTGGGCTTGAATGAGAATTAATTTTGGGCCAACATACTTAAAAAGGGAGTTGTAAAAAAAACTAAAACTTAATGGTTTAGTAAAATCTTATTATTTTTACATTAAACTTAATGATATTTGTCTCGCCAAAGTCACGACTAATAATACTCATCTTCTTCTTTGTATCAACGTCCTCACCTTTGACTTTTGAAACATTAGAAGACACCTTCATTCCACCCTTAGGCAACCCAAATATATATGCAATGTCACTACTTAGGACACTGTGGCAACTGATTACCATCCCTAGCTACCAAAAACGACAACGCATTAAAAAACATCCACCCTAGTCATCAACAATGGCGAATCTAGAAATTTCAAAATGTGGGTCCAAAATTGTTTGAACTTCTTTAACAAAAGAAGGTTCTTAACATTGATTGTAACTATAAATGTTTCAATGTTGCGCAATGTTTTGAACTTTTAAAATCATATTTAGCATTTTCATACATTATCATCATAAGTTCCTTTACATGGCAATATGAGGGTAAGTACGCTTCTCGATGCATAATGTAAACCTTAAAAAACTTATACTACTCTATAACGGTGATAATAATAATAATCGAGACGAGTTTGACAATTAAAACACATGGTTACACAAAAGTGTGGGAATATATAGTGTCAAAAGTGCAAAAATTGCAATATTTTTAAAAAATAGAGAGTTTTTTTTTTTTTACATTTACCGCCAAAAAAATCACAAAATTGTTTTTTACCACCAAAATTTTAAAAAATTTTATTTTACCACAAAAAAAAAAATGTAACTTACCAGAATTACCACTAGCCATAAAAAACTTAACATAATTTTTTAAATTCTTTGATTTTGGTGCCAAACACATGGGTTTTAGGGGTTTGGGGGGGCCATTGGTTCTTTAGATCCAATATGAGGTCAAAATTGATAAAAAAATGATCAGAAATGCTTCCTTTTTGCGTGTTTAAAGTATCTCAATTTGTGTGAAACACGCAAAACGAAGCATTTTCGATCATTTTTTTGTCAATTCTGACCTGAAATTGGGCCCATAGGACCAAAATGCCCCCTAAACCTATGAAGGACATGTTTGGTGCATGGAAATCGATTTTTTTTTAAATCGTTAGATTTAATGGTTTTCCTAACGGTAGGTGGTACAAAACAATTTTTAGAAATTTTTTTGGTGGTAAAATAAAACTTTTAAAAGTTTTGGTGGTAATTAAAAAACAAGTTTTTGATCTTTTTTGGTGGTAATAGTTAAAAATCCAAAATATTAATTACCATTTTATATGGAGAAAATGTAAGTTTTAAAACTTGAAATTTTTATTGTCTAGTTTTATCTTTTAGGAAATCAACTTTTCAAAATGAGAGAAGAAAAGGTGAATATGAAATACATTTCTTTTAATTTACCTTGAATTTTAGAAATTTTTTTTGCATAAAGGGGATGCAAGTGCTTCCCTACATTTAGATCCGCCATTGGTCTTTAGCCAGTAGTCGAAAGGCCTTGACAGTGTTGTAATTTGCAAACTCAACAAGCCTCCAAAACCCATCGTAGTTATAAGAGCCTTATTTGTATCATCAAAACCCTCGACAACCTTCGAAAACGCTTAAAATCAACAATTTATATTGGTAGGCTACACCATCATAATTTAATATTTATTTGTTTTTTAGTAAAAGACCGTACTTAAATTAAACCATAATAAGACTTTCCAACATAATTAGTGGCCACGTCCAAAATACAAAATGTACTTTCATGACTATGGTAGATGCTGGATTAGTGTGCTTCACCCCCTACTAGTTAGTTGATTAGTAATACTAACTAAGTTTATGCCAAAATAATAGTTCGAGATTGCAAACCGAATGTTGGGCCATATGTGGCTGAATCATATGTGGCTACAAAATGATTCAGGATGGAGTTTGTGCTGCATAAGGTACTAGTTGTTTGTGGTAGATCCAACATGGCTTTCCTAGCCACCACATCCTATTTCCTTGACTGCTCCTCTATTGCCCTTGGAGAGGTTAACTATGATTTAATATACACTATTAAAAATTAGAAAAAAAAACCCAAACAAACTATATTCCACTTGTTTGCATAATTCACTATTATCTAACTGTAATTTTCCAATTGTGTTTTAACCAACACTTCCGTTATTACCGTCCCTTTACGCCTTCATTAACAATCTTTGCCACCTCAATGACTTCCTCCACCACCTATGACATTAAATTCAACAATTGACTTGATTAATAACGATAATAATAGCTACTACTATAGAAATAATAGAAAAACTATTTATAGCACTCTCATCAAAGAAGAAAAAAAAAACCCTCATCACTTTCTCTCTACCTTTCCCTCTCCTCCACATCAGATTTTAATGAAATAATTTTTTTTCATCCCACCAACTAAGAGTATTGGCAACGGTTTCCCATTTTGGGTAGGTCTAAAGAGAGAGAGAAAAAAAAACCTTAAAATAATAAAATAAAGTACTTTTGTGGGAAATGGTCCATGACCGGGTCATGGTCATGCCCACTTGTTAATTATGGCATTGAATGTTATTTTGACACTTGTCCAACATAGAGTGGTTGCTGAGATTTTTTTTTTTATTATTTTTCTAATGTTTACGAGCTCACATGGGAATTGGGAGGAGAAGACAAGGATGGATAAATTTTTTTGGGAAGTGTCACATGACAGCAGATTGTTGATTTTGCAATTTTAAATCCAATGGTATGAAATTAAAATGAAATATGAATATTGCAAATTTTGCAATGGTCATAACTTTTAAAATACAAACTTTTAAAAAAATAAAATTATACCAACAACTGTAATTCTTTCCCATGTATAAAATAAGTGTAATTTTGAGGTATTTTAACCAAACTTTTTTTTTTCATCAATTATTACTGCCATATTTAGTAAGCAAAATTTTGTGCTAACCCAAGCCTAGTGAAATTAAAACTTTTGGAGATAAATATCCCAAATTCCCAAAGGATTAAAATCACACAAAATCCAAAACCTCATCACAACTCCAAAATAATCCAAACATCGTCCTTTTTTTTAATCATCCCATTGATCTCAACTCTGATTTGGAACCTAATTTAACACAATTTTCTACTTATATTTCTGGAAATGTGACTATCTCAAATCCAAATACTTTCACTAAATTCCTTACACGACCACCATAATATCCGAACTTCGTCTCATTTTTTCAAGATGATTTTCCGCTACAAATTGTTCATCTTTCCAAAATTTTCAATTATCTTAAGATGAATCCACATTTTCTATCTCACAACATTTCACTGTGTCACAAGGTGAAGTTGCATTTTCGGGTTTTGATTATTCATATAGATTGAACGCATCATCAGATGATGACGGTGATGATGAAGAAAAAGTTGATGAAAATGATAGAGCTAATTAAGGAGGTAATAAACTTGGGTCGAAGCTAGTCGTCATAATAAAAAAAAAAAAAAAAACTAATACCAACTACCAGAAAGGGGATGTTTCTAGGAAGAAAATTGAACAAATGTATGATAAGTTTTAGTATATAAGCATAAGTGTTTTGAGGAAGCTAATTGAAAGCGGTCACTATACTAGAGGAGGGCAAGACATGACCGCAACTTAAGATTCAGTTCATTTTTTCTTTTTCCTGACTTGTTCCAAGAGAATATTTTGTGAAATAAAAAGGAGCCTCACCACAACCTTCTTCTATTTCCCTTCGGGCTAGTAGAAGGAAAGAGAAGTAACTGATGCTGGTTGCTTTGGAACAGCTTTCCCCGTTGGATAGGAAAAGATCATTATGGATTGGATTAGTCTTTTTGGTGGGTAGAAGCTCGAAAAGACCGGTCAAAGGAATTGAATGGGACCCCTAAAAAAAGAGCGTATACCGATAGTTTGTATCCCCCTTCAACCGGCTTCAAAACTAGCTATTCTGCTGACGATTGGTGCCAACTGAAAGGGTTACACAAGATGATGATTTGTTAAAGGGTAGAGGTTTAGAGTAACTTAGATGCCGGTGGAGAAAGATAAACGCTTCATGCTCTAAATTTTGTGGTTCATTTTCTAGTGCTGAATCTAGAAGGAGAAGTGGTGAGAGTGATGAGGATGTTATGAAGACAATTATAAGATCTATGTTGCCGAAAAAAACAAAGACAGATTTGATGTCTAAAACTTTCCATGATTAGCATGCTTGGGATATTCTAACTCAACATGATGCTTGGAAGCCGACTGAAAATGTTCTTGGCACTTTTAAGTAGAAGACGTTCACTGAAGGTAGCAACTCAAAAAGAATGAGGATCAATGAAAATGGTAACTACTCATCATCAACAAACCTAGAGACACCAACTAGTGGTGATACTGTGTAACACCCTCAAATTACTCTCTAATATGAACAATAATAATACAAATTTAGGGAGTAACTTGAGAATATTACCGCCACGTGATTACATAAGGCTTAACAAAGAATTGCAGCGGAAGAAAAGTACTTATCTTATAATAATAATAATAATAATAATAATAATAATAATAATAATAATAATAATAATAATAATAATAATAATATAGGATATGAAGTAGTAAGCTATAATAATAAATAGTTTAGCTTACCTCTCTATTACTACCAAAATTCAAAGACCAAATGGTCTTTGATTGAAACAGGTGCACGAGAAAGAATAGGGGAGTTGGAGAAGGAAAGTGAGAAGAAGAGTTTAGAGAAGGAAATAGGGTGAAGCATGTAGTTCACCTCTCATGGCTATTTGTAGCTCTAACTTAGCACTATTACAACCACATCCATTAATGTAAGGAGTTGGACTTATTATTAATACAAATAGAAGACTCCTTAGTCTCCTACTTGCCGACATGAGCTTATATGGTTTCATTTTTTTTAGTAGTATTGAAGAAGAATGCTAGGTCGGTTGACATACTTTTGTGTAGTACTAGTGTACTACAAATATGAATTGGGCTCGAGTATATTAAGAATTAAATTTGGTACTTTGTTGTTTGTATCGGAAACAAGTGTTTTTGATCGAGAACATAGAAGTGATAGCACTAAAGGTTAAAAATCTGATTTTTGGTTACGACAAATTTTTAACTTGACTCGTATAATTAAAACCTTTATGAAGTATAATTATAAATTTATCTTTGTAAAATCATATAAATATTTTTTTATAATAAAATATTTCGAAAAAATCCATAGTTAATAATTAGTAAACGACTTAAAAAATACGGGGTATTACATATTGGGTGTTCAAGCTTCCCTTCAAGCAATGTATTCAACAAAAACAAAGGTAAGAGTTAAATGCCGAATATGCCATCAGAAGTATGACAAAATTGGTGGGACACAGTCCAAAACATTAACATAACACGACAAATTGAAATAGGAATTGAACTTACAAGATTGAAGTATCGAAGAGAAAAAGAAGTAGAGTTGTTTCAAGTGGAAAGGGAAAAAGACTCAGTTGGAAAGAGAAAGAGATGCAAGAAAGCAAAGGAAAAATAATATGAATTTGTTCAAACATCTTGATTCGAAGCCATACTTATATGAAGTAGATCAGAAGCAAAGGAATAGTTTGTTGAAGAAGATATTTCCATCAGATTAGTTCATTAGTGTTTGCTGTAAGTTATTGTGTTTGGTTCTAATTAGTTATGTTTACCATTGTTGTATTTCTTTTTTTTTTCCATAATTAATAAATTTAAGGTCAAGTGTGTTTTAGATATTAACAATTTTTTTTACTGTATTGTAGTTTTTAATTAATAATGCAAGTTTAATTATTGGTGTTCTTTGTTAATAAATATATTATTTTATGAATTATTTACTAATGTACTGATGCATTGATGTACATATTACTGCAAAATGTATCAATTATTTTCTGAACAGTGTAGTGCATTGATGTATATATCACTGCAAAAAGTATCAATTATTTTCTCGAACGTATAGTGTATTAATATATGTATTACTGCAACAAGTACCAATTATTTACTAAAAAAAATTGATGCATTGATAATACACTGCAGAAAGTATCAATATACAAGCATCTTTGTAGATTTAAATTATCACAAAAACAATTGATATGATTACTCAATGGAAGACATTTATTGTTTTGAGTAATGTAGTTATTGTGTGTACGTATGTGTATTGTGTATTGATAACATACATATACCATTGTGCTATAAAATGGTTTACATCAATTTGCATTTCATTCAACCATTTATTCTCAAATTAAACTGACTTTCATAAAATAGGTCTTCAAAGGAAACTTTTAATTCCTCTTCCATTTCTTCAAATTCTGAAAAATGTTTCCAACCTACTCACCTAATTATCGAATGACAGTGATGATGGACATTATGAAAGGCGTAGACAAACAAATCGAGTTGTTGATTGAATGATGGATCAAGTAATAATGTCAAATACAATTTTGATATATATTAAGCTTTAATATAAATTTCGAGGGCATCAAGTAAACATGTTGAAAGAAATCGTGAAGATAGACAAGCTCATTTATGTAATGACTACTTTGCAGATTCTCCCATATTCCCTGCACATTTATTCGGTCGAAGATTTCAAATAAAGCAACATGTATTTTTCTGTATAAAAAATACTTTGGAAGAATGTCAACATTGTATAAATGCACATCGACTATGATAATAATAACATATTGCACCTCAACTGATTCTTCGGATGACTACATTTGGATTAGTGGACCTCTTGCAAGACATTGCTTACAACATTTTGAAGAAGGTATTGTCTCTTATTCTAGCGATGAATACCTTAGGAAACCCAATGAAGAAGATTTGGTAAGACTATTGAGAATTTGAGAATGAAGAGGTTTCCCAAGAATGCTCGGATTTATCAATTGCATGCATTGGCGGTGGAAGAATTGCCCTCTTAGATTGAAGGGATGTTTTCTTGAAAAGCCGGTAAGCCCACATTAATTTTGGTAGCTGTGGCGTCATATGATCTTTGGATAAGCATGCTTTTTTCGGGATACCAGATAGTCGTAATGATACCAATGTTCTTGATAGACCTCCATTATTTAATGATGTGTTTGAAGAACGTGCATCACCTATTAATTATGTCGTAAACAACCACTGGTACAATATGGGATATTACCCCACTGATGCTATATATCCTAAACGAGCGGAATTTATTCCCACCATATCCCTCCCACAAAATGAAAAATATGATCTTTTTACTAAGAAACAAGAAAGTATGCGAAAGGACGTTGAGCATGCTTTTGGGGTAATACAGACTTGCTTTGCAATAATAAGAAATCCTACTCTTTCTCGTGATGTATCAATGTTAGGAAAAATTATGGTAGCTTTGCAAATGATCGTTGAGGATGAAGGAGATGAGATACATGTGCAACGTATAGGTATTATGATACGACTAAATATGATTAAGCATCACCTATTCACCTCCATCCTCAAGAAGCAGAAATAATAATGAACTCTTCCAATTCCAAAATAGTGAAAGTCGAATTGCAAGTTTGGATAATTACATGTGTAATAGAGCTGGTGTTCGTGATGAAGATATGCATATAGCCCTAAAGTCGGATTTAGTGGAATATTTATGGCTAAAGTTTGGGGGTAATAATAGACATAATAATCGACAATAATGTATTATTCCAATTTTAGCATTAACTTTATCTAAGTAATCATGATTTCTTTTGTTTTAGAAAGGTTCTATGTATCATTGTATTTTTAGTATTTGGTATTGTATCATCTTATCATTTTTTTAAATTACTTAACGATTATTAGATCACAATTTACATTAAAAATTAATAATTAATAATCCCAACTTTCGCTCGTTCGCTCAAAATAATCTCAACTTTGGATTATTTTTAAATAATCCGAATTTTTAAGGTCATTCGCTCAAAATGATCCTAACTGGTCACCCAACCTACAAACATGGTTAATGTGACATGTGTCTCACGTCATTGGTTGAAAATAAAAATTAAAAAATATCAAAAATAAAGGAAAAACTTCAAAAATAAAAAACAACCCCAACCACCGACCACCTCACCACCACCCTCTTCCCAGCCAAATCTACCTCCGGAGATCCCAACCACCGCCAACAACCCTCCTTCATGCTGGCACTGACTCCCAGACTAACCCTCCCTCACGCTTGCACTGTCACCTTTCTCCTCCTTCCCCTTAAATCACATAAGCTCCACCGCAACCCGAAACCGTAAAAACACACAACCCACTACACAAACCCCCTAAATCATCTCTCCCCCACTCTCGGAACCCTAGAGGGTGGGGGAACGATGAATTGGGGGTTTTGTGGGGTGGGCTGGGTTTTTTTTTTTTTTTTTTTTTTTTTATGAGTTTTCGGGTTTAGTGTAGGAGATTTTGGGGGAAAAAGCGTTGGAAAAGGATGATACTGGCGGTAGGGGAGGGGGTCTAGGTTGTATCAGTAGGAGAGGGTTCTTTGCGCTGGTGGGGGAAGGGGTCTGGCCGTTTGGGCTGGGTTGGTGAGAGGAGGCACGCCGGAGGTCGGTGGTGGTGGGGTTGTTGCGGGTTGGGGCTGGGTGTTTCTATTTATTTATTTTTTAAAAAATTCAACCTTTCACATGGTGACACGTGTCATAAACACTATTTTTTAAACCTCTTGAGTCGGTTACCGGTCAGTTTGGATTACTTTGAGCGAATGACCTCCTAATTAAGTTTGGTTTTTTTAAAAATAATCCAAAGTGAGATTATTTTGAGCGAATAGGCGATAGTTGGGATTATTTTTTTATTTTTATTTTCATTTTTTCCAATAATTTTATCATTTATTATTAATTATTTAATTCATTAATGCATTAATTGTAGTGGTGGGGTAGAGTAAAAGTATGAAAGAGAAAATCAATGATTATAAACTAGAAGGACAACTAATGGGAGGGCATGGACATAAGTAGGCATGAGAGTGGCATGAATGAGGTGGAAGAGAAAGCAATTGATAAAAAATGTGATGACCATGGTGCCCATTGACATGGTGGTCATCCATTAGCTATAATATAACAATAAACCCAAAAATTCCCTCACCACTCTCTTTCTTACTTTTTCCCATACCTCACCATATTCTCTCTCTTACTTATTTTCAATTTTCATTTTATTAATTACTAAATCCATAATTTTTCTTACCCATATAATTGCTAATAATTAATTGTAATTATTAATATTATGTCTTTAATTAATTATGAACTAATTAAAGAATAATGATTAATTGAACGTATAATAGTTATGATTAAGTGAAAGAATTACTTGAAGAATTCAATTACGAATTATTTGCTAAATATGTAACAAAGACACAAGTAATAAAACTATAAATGCATTACCAAAAAAAAAGGTGAAATAAGATTACGATACATAAATATTAAAGCGTCATGTACAAAATAATGAAAGTAAAACAACGACAAATAAATTACATTTCTAATACAGATGCTGATAGATTTTAAGGATTATTGTCACAAAAATTTTGTCAAATGTGCTTTATCAAGTCATCTTTCAGGGATTAGCGAATTTATCTATTACGCATATCGACCCTTTTATCCAAGTATTTGTTAATGTCAATAGGACATCCTGTTTGAAACTGAAAAGTCTCACCAGTAATATGGCACCACTTGTACTCGCTTCACCTCTACAAAGCATACTCGAAATTATGGTACCACTTGTACTTGTTTCGTAATATCTTGTTATTGCTTCAACATTCTTATAAATATCTCATTCATCCTCTACTATCATGTTATGCATGATTATACAAGCCTTCATAATGTCATTTAGCACATTTTCATTGTAAGAAAGAGCTGGTTATCGTACAATTATGAACCTACACAAAATGCATGTTCAACATCTTTACGTGTAGCAGCTTGCTGTTTAGCAAAAAATATATTCTTAAGAGTTTGAGGATTGGTAAATCCTTGCACAAAAGTAGCCTAACTCGAATAAATACCATCATCTAGGTAGTAAGCCATGTTGTATTCATGGTCGTTGATTCTAAACTTTATTGGAAGTGCACAACTTTGCTAAACATCAGTAATAACCGGTGAACGATAAAGTACATTAAGGTTATTATAAGAACCTAAAGTACCGAAAAAAGAATGCCCTATCCATAGATCTTCATCTGCGACTACTTCTAAAATGAGGGTTGCATTCTTATTTTGTCCACAATATTGACCTTTCCGTGCATATTGGGTAATTCATCCACTCCCTATGCATACAATCAATACTGCTAAAGTGCTAATCATGTATGGAAAACCTCATAAGTCAATTATGTAAAGGATCTTTTGTAGGTCTTTGTTTGTCGAGTTTGGTAAAAATTTAGCTTCAAATTCCTTGATTATTCCTTCATAAAATTATTGTAGACACTTTCGTGCAGCTGTTTGACCCATACATAGATACTCGTCAACTGTGTTTGGAGCCACCCTATAGGCTAACATTCTCATTGCCATAATGCATTTTTGGAGTCCAGATAATCCCAACTTCCCAACTCCATTTCGTCTTTGCTGGAAAACTCATCATTTTTACAATCTTATTCACAATCTTACAAACACAGTGGCCGCTTAATTCGAAATTAACCTTCGAAGAAACTGATTCTCATTATATTATATACTGGAGGATCCACAAAGATGTCTTTGAAAATTTGGCTATGCCCTTGATCTTGATTTCTATACATTTGATCCACAACATGAGCATATGTATTATTACGACGTTGGTTTTGAGGGTGGAGGTGTTGGGTACAATATATATGGTAAGTGATTGTTGGCAAGGTCTTCAGTAACTTGGTAAAATCCTTCATTACTATTGTAGGCGTCGCTCGAAGTGCGCCTACGTTAAGCATGTGTGAATATGCTTGGCACTCATAGGAAGTGGGAATTGACAAAATACGATTAGGGACAAATAAAGTAGGGAGCCGCCAACAAGTTTTAAGGAACTTGTAAACCGTTCACGGATCATAAAAAGGCAACCACGATAAAGGACAGCGACAGGCAACAACGATTGACCCGTGAAGGTTACACCCCATTCATAATCCATGAGATTACTAACTCCATATGGTTTTGAACCACGAAAGGAGGATCGGGGATGATGGTACGAAGTGAGTCATGGAGTCACATTCGCCCGTATTGGCCTCTACTCGATTCTTATAATGAAAAATGATCCCTGCGATCTCAAAGGCATGCAAACAAAAAATCATTTTTCTCCAATATATTATTAAGATAAATTGGTTGAATATTAATGCAACATATAATTCTAAAATATTGTGATCACTTGAATTAAATAACAAGATTAAAAAGGAACCTAAGCCGGTTGTCCAAATTATCTTATTAGGCGTGATTTTCAATTACATGTTCCCTTTAAATGTGCAATATAGTGATCATAAAAATAATAGAATTAACATTAATATTGGAAGCAATTCAACCATAATTCCAACAATATAAAAATCGTTAGAAAAATAATAGAAATAAAAGGAACATAATTCTTACTTTGATTCTGTTTGTTTGCAACTACAAAATAATAAACGAGTTAGTAACTTCAAGGAAATAATAATAAAACAATAATTAAATTAAATTAAATAAAGTAGAGTTGATTTGGGGCCAAACCCTCAAACAGTTCTACCTTTCACGCCTTGGCTTAAGGACAGAACCACGAGTAAAGTATGGACTCCTTGGAGTACTTGAAGAAGGAATTTTGAAATAAGAAGGGTAGGCTAGTGTTTAGGCTAAAGCATAGAAGAGAGAAAAAACTAGAGAATTAATTGATGCCCCGTACATCAGAAATGAGGGGGCATTTATAGAGAAAATGTGCTGAGGGAACATACGAAACCCTAAAATGATAAAAACCCTAAAAAAGTATCCCGCGACACGGCAAACTGTACTGTGACACGGGAAACCCCACCGTCAGACGGGAAACATTCCGTGACACGGTGCAATTTTAGAGTGACGTGGGAATTTTTTAGTAAATGGGGCAGAAAGCGTGTTAAGGGTTTGTGCGGAAAGGACACGGAAATTCCCGTGTCACAGCAGGTTTCCCGTGTCATGGGAAATCCCACCGTCAGACGGGAATGATTCCCGTGACACGGTGGATTCCTGCCGTGGCGCGGGAATTTTCAGCCCGCTTTTCCGTCTAAATACATTTTTAACCCTAATTTCGTTCAGCATTTTAAGTGCCGATTGATAATTTCGGGCCTTTTTCTGATTTATTATTATTTGGGCTAAAATAAGGAAATAAGCAAATAAAATAAATAAAAGGTTTGGGCCAAAAATAAATAATAAAACAATAAAAAAAAGGTTTGGGCTAAAATCAAATAATAAATTTGGGCTGAAATTAAAACTATGCTTTTACCAAACATCAAGACTAGTCCATGGATTGTTCAAAAATACGAATTTAATCAAATACGATTTTTTAAGCACTCTTGGGATTAAATACTGAACCCGACCAATAGTGGCGGTGAAAGGTTGTTCATCATCGGGTTTGTTTTTGGGGAGACATTTTTAGGTGTCTACAGAAGCCCCCACTTTGACTGAGTTTGTAGAAACGCCAGTTTTGAAAACGATAGTCAAAATAGTCGATAGGGACGGAGAATGATTTAAGACGTTCTGCGATCCTAAATCACTCTGTATACGCCGATACCTGCAGAAAAATGTTAATTCCACAGATAAAAGAGTAAAAGGATAGAATACTTATCTGGCACCAGTGTATCGGTGAAAAATGAGTTTGGAAGCTTCCTATGCTTGAAGGAATCCACCGGATGACACTTGTTGAAACGCTTTCCATACCCGAGGAAAGCCGACTAAGGAGTTTGGTAGTTTTCTAAGCCTGAAGAAACCTACCGGATGATACTTTCCATGCTTGAGGAAAGTCGACGTATGAATTTGGTGTCATTCTATGCTTGAAGAAATCCATCGATGATGCTTTCCATGCTTGAGGAAAGCCGACAAAGGAATTTGGCGGTTTTCTATGCTTGAAGAAAAATTCACCGATAACGCTTTCTAAGCTTGAGGAAAGTCGACTTGGCGGTTCTCTATATTTGAAGAAAAATCCACCGATAACGCTTTCCATGCTTAAGGAAAGCCGACTTGGCGGTTTTCTATACTTGAAGAAAAATCCACCGATAACGCCTTCCAAGCTTGAGGAAAGCCGACGACTATTGTCGCTGAAATTTGCAAGTGTATGATGGTTCAATTATCCTCGAATGTGGGCCACAGATGATTCACACCTTCAAGTCAATTATTAGACCATATTAGGTGCTTAAAATATCGACAAAAATTGACTTTAATGCTTCTAGGGGCAAAATAGTAATTTTGGTACCCTCCAACCGTTAGTTAGAATTTTCCGCGTAATTTTACCGAAAAATTAACTGTCCAATTTGCGCAGAAAATCGTGTAATTTTGGTCAAAATGCCAGGAATATTTGCAAATAGCTATGCAGGGCAGGCGTAGGACCACCGTGTCACGAAAAAGGATTCCCGTGACACGGCAAGGATCCCCGTCACGCGGAGCAGATTCCCGTGACGCGGGAAATCTGTTGGTTGAAAATCAGTCAACTGGCATCTTTGACCAGTCAAACCATGTGCGCCACGCCAATATATTACCGTTACCTGGTAACGGAAATCGTCGCACGGGAAACGGGATGCTTTTTTGGCTTTAAATTCGAGCTGCTCCCTTCCATTTTCTTGCTATTTTCGCACTTCCCCTTCTCCATTTTCTTTTTTTTTTCTTCTGCTCAAACTACCGAGCCACGGAAAGATTTCACCGGCGCTCAGAGCTATTTTCCGTCAGACGGAGGTCACTTCCCGTGTCACGGCGGTTCTGCGTTTTCCCTTTTTTTTTTCGCTGAAATTTGCTGCTGCTCGCTTGTTGTCGCCGTCACCTAAGGTTGCCGCTGCCACTGTCGGAGTTCTTTCCCGTCACCTGAGGTTTCTCACCGTGACACGGGCCGTTCTAACCGAGTCACGGCAGCTTCTGACCGTGTCACGGCGGTCGTGCTGCGGTCTTCACGGCTGTTCGAGCTTTTGGAGCTCAAACCTTCATCAATTCTGCTCTAATTTTTTGCTACTTTCCTTATTTTCGATTCTCTACAAGATCCATGTAAGTTTCCTTTGATTTTTGTCTCGAATTTGCTTCAAGCGAATTATTTCGTGTAAAAACCCTTAAAAATCAATTTGGGGATTTTTTTGATTTTGAGGTTTATGTTGAAATTCTTGCCATGAATTTACTTGCATATGTGTGTATGTGTGTTTGTGAGCGATTTGAGACAAAAATTGCATGATTTGGTGAAGAATTGAGCAAAATCACCATTTTAGATACTACTTGGGGTAAATGGTGTTCCTTGTTGTTCATGTTGTTCTTTTGCACTTGAAATGATGACATGTTGGTTGTAGATCTTGCAAAATATGCTATGATGAGTTGATCTATTGTTTTTGTTCAATTTTGAGACATGTTTTGTGTTGTGTATGTACTACATTATCATGGAGAACATAGTATCATGCAATTAGGAGAACATAGTATTAGTTCGTCATGGAGAAACTAAATACCATAAATAATTTATTTTGCCAATTTTTAGCCTTGAGGTAAAAATTTAGCGTATAATGCAATAAATAACTAAATAACTTAGGAAGTGATGCTAAGCATTTAGATTTTTTTATTAAAATGCAACTCGATATAAATAACTAAATATCTTAGGAAATGATGCTAAGCATTTAGATTTTTTTTATAATAGCATGCCTAGACGACGGGATTGCGATCTTTCTACCCATGGTCGGCGTCAGGCTTTTCGGGAGGACACTCCCACGATTCCCGAGGGTATGGATGACGACGCCTTAGAGTCTGAGCCTCGGGCCTCTACGAGTAGAGGTAGGTGGGTTCCATCCTCGTGGACCTCATACCAGTTGGTTTTCTGTCGTGAGAACCACGTTTCTCATCGCGCACTTGCCGGCATAGTTGACGGCACGCTTCGCCACCACGGTTCTGGAGCCGGAGATTTGATTCCTCGACTTCACCAGATTATCACGAGGGATCCTGCTACGAACGCCTTATGGGAATCAGCTGGTTTAGTGGACTTTTATTCGGCGGTCGTAGGGTTTCGCAGCCCCCGGGGTTGTGGTGCGACAGTCGTTCGCGCATTGTTGGAGTATTTTTGGGATACTACCAACACCTTTCATTTTGCTTGGGGGAGATGACAATGACCCCTCTAGACTTTAGCATGATTAGCGGTCTGCGCTTCACTGACCGGGCCGTAGCACAGATGTCTGATCTTTCTTGGGGAGCGGCTGAGGCAGCCGATTTGTTAGGTCCGATCGTTCAGCATATCAGGATCCAGCCAGTGTCTCGAGGTTGTCCTAGGAGCGGGCGATCGGAGCTGGCTTCGGTTCTAGCCCGTGGTTTTGACATGGAGGAGACATCAGCTGAGCAGCGAGTGCGGATATTCAACCTGATTCTCATCTCCATGACTCTTTCTCCTGATAGGAGTTCACGTGCACTCCTTTGCTACCTCCCTTCTTTAGTCAGGATCAGTGAGATATGATCCTTTAGCTGGGCCAGCCTCGGATACGCCGACCTTCTCTTGCCGTTACGTCATGGCTGTAGGCAGCTGAATGACGAGTCTCCTGTCACTGTCTACGGTCTATGGAGAGTCGTAGAGGTGACGATCCTTTCCTCTTCTTGTTTTATTTTAATTTGTTCGACTCATGTGCTCAAAGATACTTTTCATTGCAGCTATGGTTCTACGAGTACTTCCCAGGATTGGCTCCTCGACGGCGTCGTGGAGCGGTTCATGACTTCTCTGTCGGGGCTAGCTGGCGTGACCGAGGAGAGTCACGGGTGGAGTCTGTCTCTGTGCTGCGCGAGCTGCTACGCCGAGGCACCTCTTCTGTTGGCGTAAGAATTAGTTTTGTAGTCTGTTATTTTCTCTTTGACGTTATTTCCGGTGTTTCATGCCAACTTTTTATGGTTTTCAGGTTGCCATTGATGTCCAGTATCGGCCTTGGGCTGGGATGACTAATCTTCCCGAGGCCTTGCATCTTTTAGCGCACCGCACTGTTTGTGTTGGTACTGGACGCTTTGTCTGGTATTTGGGGGAGCGTGTCGTTCGTCAGCACAGTGGTGATCGCTTTGTGGTGCCCTTATCTCTACCGGAGTCGATGCTAGACTCGCGCTTGCTTAGGGAGTTGATAAACAGGGGAGAGCGCTACACTTTTCCTTGGCAGGAGCTTGTGCATATGAAGGGTGATTATGCGCAGGACTTGCTTCCCTCTCTGGCTCCTCCACCCCGCCTTCCTGAGGTATGATTTCTTTTGAGGATTTTTGTCACTAGTCTCTGTTTAAATAGTCAAATAACTTGATTATTCGATCGTATTTTCATACGACTGTTCGCCCCGTGGGGAGGATTGAGATTCCGCCTCAATCTGTCCGCTACCCAGGGCCGATTGGTATTACCGAGGACCGTATTGCTGACGCGCCAGAGGGTTTCAGAAAGGCGCAGGAGTCTCTGCCCGAGGTTTTTGAGCCGGTAAGTTTTTGATGCATTATTCATCCTTTTAACACCGCTTGTTACTGATTTTTCTTTGTTTTGTTCTCAGCCTAAACGCCCGGAGATGATGGGACTCATGAAGCTGGTTGACGCTCTGAAGTACTGCATCATCAAGCTTCGGCGTGATGCGAGTTGTCGGAGCAGTTCTGGCGATGTTCTTGAGGTATTCTCATTTTTTTTCACTTCTACCATTTGTTTTATTTTGCATTGTTGACGCCTTTTGATTTTGTATCTTTAAGGAGCAACAAAGGTCTCGCTCGCGCTCGAGGCATAGTGGCTCGGACGAGGGGGAGCTTAGTCGTGGTAGACGATCTCCTGATGTTCATCGGCATTCTCAGTCTCAATGAGAGCCTCAAATTACTCAGCCGTTTCAGGAGGCTCAGTGGCAGCAGCCTCAGTCTTCCCAGCGCTTTCAGGGTCAGGGTCAGAGGCAGCGAAAGTCGTTTTCGCAGCCTTCACAGCCTGAGTTTAGGCCTGTTTTGACTCCCGTGGATCCTGGTTTATTTTCTGCTCCATCGTCTGGGATTCCTCCACCGGTGTCGGGCTTGTTTTCAGTTCCAGTGTATGGGATGATGCCTCCACCGACGATTCCCATTCCTTTGAGTCATTCTACACCGTTTGCCAGTTGGACGGGTCCTGCTTTAAGTTTGACTGCTGCTGGAGTCACATGGACTAGTAGGGACACTACTCCCCGTACTCGGATGATGGCGGGACTCTTTGGCTCACCGTTCCCGTATTCGCAGGCTGGAGATGATACTGATCCTAACTCTTCTAGTTCTGCAGATTTTTGACCGAGGGTCTTTATTTGTACATACTGTGATGACACTTGACGCTGCTTATTTATTATGACTCATTTTGTACATTATTCACAGTTTACGTATTTATTAGTGTGTGTTAGTGTGTGCTTGAGACTCATTGTGTGTGATTGTGTATGTATTAATGACGCGACAAAAAAAACGTAAGTGGAGTAAGTAGAGGGTACCGACCTTTCCCAAAAGAAAAAGAAATAAAAAGACAAAAAAAAAAAAAATATATAAATAATAAAGGAAAAAAGAAATAAAATGAATAAAAAAATAATAAATAAATAAAAATTAAATAATAAAAATAAAATGATAAAAATAATAAAAAGAATAAATAAATAAAAGAAAAAAAAGTTGAGAATTTTACTAGGAATGAAACTCTTAGAAAACTGAAAAATAAACGGTGAAGATAAAATACTAAAAAAAATCCGGATATATACAGGAAAAGATAAAAAAAAGAAAACGCGTGGGCGCCGTGACACGACACTGTACACCGTGTCACGGAAAAAATTGCCGTGTCGCGGCACAAATTCCCGTGACACGGTGGAACTCCCTGTGTCACGGTGCGCGTATTCTACAACGGTGTGGTTTATGCGTATGGAAAGATAATTTCTGAGTAGTTCCGAGCGTTTTTGCTATAAAATAGGACCAGTATATTCGTGATATGCATAATTACGAAACACAAAATAATTTGAATGTCATATTTCAATAATAATGTCTTAGAATTTTGATAATACAATGCGCGACTGGTCTTATTCTTTAACCAATGCTGACAAAAGAGAGTTAGAATTGTTTCATGTCAGGGGTTTACTAGCCCTGAGGCATGTAGCGATTGAACATGATTTTCTTAGGGCAGCATTAGACTACTGGAGTCCAAAAACACATTGTTTTAAATTTGATTACGATGAAATCTGTCCCTTGCCGGAGGAATTCGGTGCCATCTTTGGATTTCCTGCCAGAAATCTTATTGCCATGCCTACCCTACGGGAGTATTATTACCAAGATTTTGAGCGCCATCTGAATATAACAGATCCAGATTTAAATAGAATTGTGTGTGGTAATGAGGCAGACTTTGAAAAACTTGCAAATTTATATTTTAATCGTCCTATCTCTGAGTCTTATCATGTATACCGTAGAAGGGAATATATTTTTTGCATGTTTAGCAAGCTCTTATTTGCAAACGGTATGGTAGGACATGCTTGTCTTGCGTCTGTGCTTGAACATGTTGAATCTGGGAGGTCTCCTATGCCTACGTGCCTTGGAGAAACATTTCGTGGCCTTGACGAAGCAAAAGTTGACCGGAAAGACATCAGGAAGGGCTCTCTAGTACTGCTGCAGGTAAAAATACGCTCCGAGTAGCCCCCATGACACAAAACAGGCACCGTGTCACGGTGGCTCTTTGCCATGACACGCTGAGCTCTGCCTTTTTTTTTCCCCACAGATTTGGTTGATGGAGCGTTTAGAACTATTTGAAGCCCCCGACGATATTGAAAAAAATGGCCCTAACGATCTAGTCCGCAGGAAGAAGAATTACTCTGTGAACATGTCGTATGAAGACTGGAAAAATTCTTTGCAAAGAGAGAATTTTATTTTCGTTGGGTGGTGCCTTGGTGGAGGCTTACTAGGATGGTTGGTACGAATGATACTCCGTATTTCCGTGTTCCTAGTGTCTCGAAACTGACTTTTTATTGTCCTTCTCGACTAATGCGGTAGTATGGACTTGCACAAGTAGTTCCACGCTATAACGATAGTCCTCGTGAAGTATCGTTGCATGAAAGTAACGTTCACAAATACGAGACTTATTGGATTGGAAGACCTTTGTGGACCGTTTCTGCAAGTAACCAAGCTCCTCCTCCTTTATCTAGTGCCTACAAGGCATGGTTGAATCCTAAAAGTAGGAGGGATCGAGTTGGATCACGGAAATCTGATGTGAAGAGTCGTCTTGGAAATAAGAAAGCACCCCCTGAAGATCGTCTAGGTCCAAGAACACAAGGGATTGAGTTTAAGACTCCTATAATGCCGAAAAGGAAGAATTATGTGAAAGGGAAGGGTAAAGAGAAGATGGTCTATAGAGAGAAACAGCCGAAGAATTTTAAGAAAGGTGAAAGGGGTGAAAGTTCGACTAGGGGTGTGACGGTTCGGGCTACAAAAGACACATTAATGGTGAAGGCTGACCTAGTTGAAAAAGAGAATGAGGTTCCTAAAGTAAAGAGGGATTAGATCAGTATTGCTTTGCTTTTATGATTTATAATTTTTTTTTTAAAATAAGGCGTATGATGCCAATAATTGTAGTCACATTTATTTCAATAATCATAGCATATTTATTTTAGCCTTAAATAAAAAATTACAATGACTTTTTTTTTTAATATCCGAGTCAAGGAGTCGGACGCAATGGAAGAATGAAAATAACAAAACCTCGAACAAATAATGAATTCACAAAGGCTGCGTCACTAAAAAAAAATCGGAAAATCTGAAATTCCACCGTGTCACGACAATTTTTTTTTTTGCTCAGGTCCACCGTGCCACGGAATTTTTTTTTTTTGCTCAGATCCACCGTGCCACGGTGGACTACACCGTGACACGGTGGACCTTCCCATGTCGCGACAAAACTCCTTTTTTTTTTTTTTGCTCAAGCCTACTGTGCCACGGTGGACCTTCCCGTGTCACGGCGAAACTCTTTTTTTTTTTTTTTTTATTTTTTTTTGTCGTGACGCAATGCTGAACTGACGCGTATACTTGATCGACAGAGGGAGGATTATATTTTTTTTTAAAGTGGCCGGACCCCCTTGAGGGGTTGCCTACGTATCCTTAAAAAGGAATCAGGCGAAATGTAGCTCTATTGGGTCATGAACCCATGCGACTAGGCATAGAATTTCTTGAGTTGATCCAAGTTGGTTAAATTGTGGAAACCGTTACCGTCCATGTCTACCAATTGTGCCGCTCCGCCACACAAGATGGCTTTAACAATGTACGGGCCTGACCAATTTGGTCTGAATTTTCCTTTTAGATCCAACACATTTTTACGAAGTGCCTTAAGGACCAGGTCACCCTCTTTGATGTTCCTAGTCTTGACTTTTTTATTAAAATGTCGCGCCATACGCTGTTGGTAGGTTTGGACATGATGCAAAGCTGACAAGTGTTTTTCATTGAGTAAGACTAGTTCATCATATCTTGCTCTAATCCAGTCGACTTCATCTAGTTGACTTTCCAACGCGATTCGGAGAGAAGGGATTTCGAGATCTAATGGTTGTACAACTTCAACTCCATAGACCAAAGAGAAAGGGGTATCCCCCATTGATGTACGAACAGAGGTTCGATAACCCCAAAGGGCGAAATGTAGCTTACTTGGCCAATCCTTGTAATTTTCTGTCATCTTTTCGATGATAGTTTGCCGATTCGACCGCATCATTTGTTTGTACCTGTAAGGTAATGATCTGTGATTTTTGATATGATACTTCGGTAATAATTCCGCGCATTCGGCTTGGAAATGTGTTCCATTATCACTAATCATCTCATGAGGTACCCCATAGCGGAATATGATATTTTTCTCAATGAATTGAGCTACGTGTTTCGCCGTTAGCTTAGCATATGAGGCAGCTTAGACCCATTTGGTGAAATAGTCGATCGCTACGAGGATGAATTTGTGCCCCCCTTGTCCTGGTGGTGTTATTTTTCCAATGATGTCGATTCCCCAAGTGGAGAAAGGCCATGGACAAGTATATGTGTAGAGAAGCGAAGGTGGAACATGCTGTAAATTTGCGTAGACTTGACACTTCATACATTTCTTGACATATTCGTGACAATCTCTCTCCATAGTAGTCCAATAATAACCTTGTCGTTGAATCTTTTGGACTAACATCTTCGCATTCATGTGCGTTCCACATATACCGGTATGAAGATTTTCCATGGTTCTGTATGCTTCTTTCTTGGCTATGCATAAGAGATTTCTCCCCATTGCAGTTCTCTTGTGGAGTTCTCCCCTGATGAGCAAATACTGTGAGGCCAGGAGCCTCAAAGCACGGTGTGCCCTTTTATCAGTATTAGGAGGGTATTCTCCTCTTGTCACATAATTAAGGATATCTGTATACCATGGCTCTTCATCTTTTTCTTGTGATTCTTGTTCATCGTTAAGAGCGTGAACATAGGCCGGTTCATATCTTCTTTCTATGGTCAATGGCATTCTGATTGTACCCGTTGGAATTCGCACCATTGATGCTAATTTAGCTAGTGCGTCGGCGAATTGGTTTTCTTCTCTGGGCAAATACGTATATTCCACTTCATCTAGTTGCTCCGTGAGAGTTTCTAAATGAGCTTGATACGTAGCGAGACTTTCACTTCTCACCTTCCATCTCTTGGAGATTTGGTTAATGATTAGTGAAGAATCACCGTAGATTCTAAGCTTCTTAATTCCCAAGGCAACAACTGTTTCTAACCCCAAAATACATGCTTCATATTCTGCTGCATTGTTGGTGACATCAAAATCGAGTTTCATGGAAATTGGGATATGTTCCTCATTGGGTGATACGAGCAAGACTCCTACACCACAACCTTTTTAGTTTGAAGCTCCATCGAAATAGAGCGTCCAGCTGTCATCTTCGGTCATGAGTAAATCTTCGTCAGGGAAATTGTACTCATCTTCTTCTTTCTCAACTTCTTCTAGCGGAAAGTCTGCTAAGAAGTCAGAAACCGCAGAACCTTTGATGGCGTTTTGTGGTACAAATTTCAACTCAAACTGAGAAAGATTGACTATCCACCCTGATAATATGCCATTGAGTGTTGCGTTTTTGAACAAGTATTTGAGAGGATCCATCTTGGACACGACATGCACTGTATGAGTGAGCATATAATGTCTTAGTTTCTGTGCGGCCCACACAAGTGCGAGACACAACTTTTCAAGTGGTGTGTATCGTGTCTCGTATCCTTGAAGCTTCTTACTCAAGTAGTAGATTGCATTCTCCTTGCTTTCAATCTCTTGTGCTAGCATTGCCCCCATTGTTTCTCTTGTGACTGTAAGATAGAGTCGAAGAGGAAAGTCAGGTATTGCTGGCGCTAACACAGGTGGGTTTTCCAGGTACTCTTTGATTTTGTCGAAAGCTTTTTGGCAATCGTCATCCCATGTGACTGGGACATTTTTCTTAAGCTTCTTGAATATAGGTTCACATATCGCTGTGAGTTTTGATATGAACCTACTTATATATTGCAACCTTCCAATGAAACCTCGAATCTCCTTCTCATTCTTGGGCGGTGGCATGGCCATGATCGCTTTTACTTTTGTGGGATCTATTTCAATCCCTCGAGAACTGATCACATATCCAAGTAATTTGCCTGACGTTACTCCGAATGCACACTTTGCTGGATTTAATCTCATGTTTTACTTGCGGAGTCTTTCAAAGAACTTGCGAAGTGTAATGATATGGCCTGGGCGATCTTTAGACTTAACGATCATATCATCGACATAGACCTCCACCTCTTTGTGCATCATATCATGTAACAATGCTGTAGCTGCTCTTTGGTAGGTGGCACCCTCGTTTTACAACCCGAATGGCATTACCGTATAGAAATATGTACCCCATTGTGTGATGAATGTAGTTTTATCCATATCTTCTTCAGCCATCAATACTTGATTATATTCGGCGTAGCCGTCTATGAATGATAGGAGTGCATGGTTTGCTGTGTTATCGACCAGAATTTCAATGTGAGGTAGAGGGAACCCATCTTTCGGGCTTGCTTTATTGAGGTCCCTATAATCAACACACATTCTGACCCTTCCATCCTTCTTTGGAACTGGAACCACATTTGCTATCCATTCTGGATACTTGGATACTTTGATTAAACCCGCGGCCAACTGCTTTCTGATTTCTTCTTTGATTTTGATAGCTACATCCGGTTTCATACGGCGCAACTTTTGTTTGACGGGCTTCATACCTGGAATAAGTGGTATCGTATGCTGAGCTATATCCCTGTCAATTCCTGGCATATCTTGGTATGACCAAGCAAATACATCAACAAATTCACTAAGCAAGTTAATTAGCTCTTTGCGTTCATCTTGACTTAGTGTTAATCCAATTTTTACTTCTTTAACAGTCGTATCGTTGGAAATGTTAACTGTTTCTGTATCTTCGATAACTGCTGTTTTATTTTCGTGTTCTTCCATTGCTTTTATTATTTCTTTGTCATTTTTATCATTAGTAAAGCAATATTGATCAGGGATAGGGAAATGACACGCATCGTAAGCAAAGGTACTCATTTTATTGAATTCATCGGCTAATACATAAAGAGGGGCAATGTCAGCTACGACCTCACCGGAAAGAGAAGATTCAACAAGAGACTCGGGATTGGACTCTATAGCAGAAAGAGGGTCGGCCTCAGACTCTAAGGAATCGTCTACAGACTTAGAATCAGACTCGGACTCGGACTCAGACCCAGACGACTCAGACTCATCAAACATAGGACCTTCGCCAGTGGTTATTTCAAACTTCTCTCCGCTTGGCGTAGTGATCCTCAATGTCTTGCGCCATCCCTTTGAAATATTGTTCGCTTGGACGATTAACTCGGATGGGTCAACATCCTTTTTTGCTATAACAGCTTGAACGAGCTCGGAATTATCATTGCAGACGGGCTTAGACTCATTCTTCTCCATTCCAAAAAGCAGGTTGATGCCTAGATCATCAGAGTTTGGGCTAGCTGGTTTCTCGGTTGTGAAGAGCTCTTCGTCTTCATCAACAAAGTCACAATAGAGGAACATCTCGAATCCTGGTACACACTTCCCATCGTGGACGTATGGCTCAGGGAATTCATAGCATGGGAAGTCTTCCCCTTCTTTGATGTACTGGCCATTGAGGGTGAATGGATATGGATCCATGGCCATTTCCGTCTTTGTGATTCGAGTGTTATTGTGAGCCTTCATCTTCAAGAGGGCTTGTCTCACATCTTCTTTTGTCGGCTTGAATCCTAAGCCAAAAGTATCCTTCTTGAGTGCACCAGGATGGCCCCAAAGTTCAGCCATTTTCTTTTTGAGCCTGAGGGTCATTCCAGGGAAATGCCCTTGCTTCTTCATAATCGCATTAATGTTGGTGTTTGAATAGGGATCAAAGTCGAGATGGCACTTTTCCTCTTCTTCAATGACGAGAACATCACCAAGTGAAAACCCCCAAAGATCTTCGTCTTCTTCGTCATGTTCGACATGGACGATAGGAGTGTCGATAACTTGAATGCGCATAGGAGAGGCATCAATGGTAATTGGAACCCCTCCAATTATGGCTTTCACTTTCTGGTGCAACGATGATGGAATCGCCTTTAGCTCATGAAGCCAAGGGCGTCCTAACAACAGATTAAAAGAGGCCTTAATATCTACCACCTGAAACTTGGTGCGACGTTCAATGGCCCCAGTAGTTATGTTTAGTGTGATAGTACCCACAGCTTGACGGCGAGTATTATCATAAGCACGAATCCCTTGGGTCGAGGGAGTCAGTTCTTCATTCTTTATGCCCAACTTCTTTGCAGTGCGGAGTGGGCATACATTGATTGCAGAGCCGTTATCAACCAGGCTCATAGGAACATTCATCTGCCTACACACCATAGTGAGGTGTAAGGCCTTATTATGTTGATCCCCTTCCGGGGGCAGATCCTTGTCAGAAAACGAAATCAGATTGCTAGTACTTGGCAATTTAGTAGTGAGAAAGTTGATCAGTCCTTGAGGAGTCATGTCATCATCAACTCCTATTTTCACCAGAGCATTCATCACAGCCTTTCGATGCTCGTGGGAGGTGGCCAAAAGCTTCCATACATTCATCTCCACCTTGGTCTTTTGCAATTGTTTGACCATATCGTTGTTCACAGGGTCGATGGGATCAACTATCGAATGTGATTGTGGTGGAGGTGGAGGTGGACTAGGTTGTTGCAACCGTCCACTTCTGGTGAGAACCTTGACCTCAAGGTCTCCCCAAACATCTTCACCTGTGCCAAGAGATGAACAGGCTAGATCCTTGAGATAGACGTCTTCATCATCACTATCCCAAATTCCATTCACTTCTTCAGAACTCGAGACTAATACAACTTCTGGAAGGGGTTCATTCACAGGTTGAATGAGTATTGACGGATCAAAGGAGACTTCATCTCCCATGATAGCCAAAGCATCGGAAAGAGGACCTGTTTGAATGTTAGGTTTCTTGCCCCCTAGAGGGACAGGAAGTTGATTAACATCAATTAGGTCTTGGATTGCATCCTTCAACCTCCAACACTTCTCAGTATTATGACCCTTGCCTTGATGAAACTTGCAATAAGCATTGGGGTCTTAGCTAGCGATCCTATTCTCTGGTCGAGGTTCTGGAAATGGTCCAATTGGCATAATCAGTCCTTGACCATGCAAACGGTCAAAAGCAGCATCATAGGTCATTCCCAAAGGCGTGTAAACCCTCCTTTGCCTTTGGAATATTTGAGGAGGAGCATTAAGGGCCAGCACATCATTGATATTGATATTGTTGGTAGCATTATTGGGCTTGGAAGACGAAGAAGAAGGAGTGTCGTTCTTCTTGTTTTTCCAAGTGCTGTTATTATTGTTGCTACCAGCATTCTTCATTAGTTCGTCCTCGATATTGATTCCAATATCGTATTGACAGGGTAAAGTCGTATCCCCTAATAAAAAGTAATTCCTAAGTCCTCTAACTAAAGTAGATAGGGAAGTAGGGTCGAACTCCACAGGGAAACAGATCTTTTCACTCCTAATTAATTATTATAGTCTAAATTATCTAAGTAACCAATATTTTTGGAAATAAATTCTATACTACGAAGAATAAGTTTAGGGAGGAAAGAAATAATAATAAGGAAGCCTAGGGTCACAGGTTCACCAACAATTAATATTCCGGGATAGAACGAAGTAATTAATAATTAACAATGCACAAATAACATGATTAACAGGCTCTCGCAATTTACTATTCAACATAGATCCAACAGGCTCTCGCAATTTACTAGATCTAAGTTCCTATTGAAAATAGCCTTTAATATTAAATTAACATCTGCTTGATTCGTCAATTCAATATTGCTAAACATTCACAATCAAATTACATTTGCTCGATTCATAATCTAATTGCAAAGAATTAAAACAATTCAATAAGAAATTATCATGCAATATCAATAATCAATAATAACAAACTATCCCTTCATATTAATTATGGATCCCCATAAACCCTAGAATGAAACAACTCACGCATCATCATAACTAAACTAATCAAATAATCAAATAAAGGCATAATCAAAGAAGCAAGTAAAATAGCTGAAATTAAAAGAGAAGAAATTGTTACCAAAAAGAAATCTGGAATTAATGGAATAATTAAGAACAAAAGTTGAGAGAGAATTTAAGAGAGAGAAAAATACTAAGTAGAGAGAGAAAGTCTAAGAAGGAAGATCCTCCAAAAATTCCGTACAAAATCGTACTTAAAACGTTTTCTAAAACAAAAATTAGAACTAAACTTAATCAGGTCTTCTAAAAACGCGCGCCCGATCGGGCGCGCCTTTTTCTTCGCGTTCTTCCCAAGCAGCATCGCCCGATCGTGCTAGATGCTCGCACGATCGGGCGCGCCTTAGCATGCACAACACTATGGTCTTGCCGCGCCCGATCGGGCTAGAGTTGCCCGATCGGGTCTTTGCTCCCCTTTGAGGCTTGGACTTCGATTGGGCTAGATTTCTCGGCCCAATCCGGATTTCCTCTCGGGTCTTGAATACTTGTCCAAATGCCTCGGGATCCCAATTACCGAGCCCTTAATCACCGGCTCTCACCGATCCTGGGCTCCAAAAGTGGTCGTGTCCTTCTAGCTTCCGTAGTTGATCCATAAAGCCCGGGAAAATGCTCCAAGAGTGCAATTTCCTGTAAAATACAACTAAAACTAAAAAAACACTAGAAAACACAAATTAGTAATAAAAGTGGCCCAAAAGAGCCAAAAACACTACTAATAACGACCAAGAGACGGGGGTAAAACACTATATAAAATGGACATATCAAACTCCCCCAAGCCAAACCTTTGCTTGTCCCTAAGCAAAGAGCTCATCAATGAACATATAAAACATACTTCACCCCAATAATAAAAATCAATCACAACGATCCAGGGTAAATCAAATAAACATGTTTCAAAATCAACCAATCAAATCCATCTAATTACCAATCTTCCCTAACAATTGTCAAATAGAGCAAACCACAAGAGCATATAGAATTCAAGACTAGTGCTCACGCACTCAACCCTCATTTTTGTGGCGAGTAAAAGATGTACTCAATCACTATCCAACCAACCCCTTTATGTGAACAATGCCCTCCCAACTCACACTCTCGTGTGTATAAAACAATGAACGCTCAATCCTACTAGTCGACTTGAAATATGCCAAATCATAACTTGCATTGATAAACAACACTTTCACATTCATACAATTCTACGTACAAAGGTCGGAAGGTCTTCAAAGCTTGTAATGTAAGGCTAGGGTAAAGGGTAGGAATCATTTGGGAACAAGTGAGAGAAAAGCTATGCTTAAGGGAGCCAAATCCTATCTAAACCCATGATCAAAATAATGACCAACATCTCCTACATAACCAATTCTAACATCAACTAAATATACTCCAAACAACATAAACAATCCCAACACTTACATTTTCACTCATAAAATATAATAATGAAGAAGTAGAGTGAATAAACAAACTTTGTTTTCCAAACTTGAATTTTCATTGAAGCTCTAAATTATTTTTCTTTGATCAACCTCAAACTAGAACATTTGAACACTTTTTTTTCTTTTGAAGTTCACTTATTTTTTTTCACATTTTTTTTTCTTGAACTTCTTTTTTTTTCATAATATCATGCTTTATTTTTTCAAGAAAATATAACTCTCAAACTCATCAAAAATAAACATGATTAACAACAAATAACTTCTCAAAACCCACCCAAATTGTGCAAATAATAAGCACACTACAAACTCCCTCACCTCACTCACTAATAGCTCCCCCAAGCCAAGCTTGGGACTAGTAACCAATGGGGCAAAATAGGCTTGTAATGCGGCTAATAAACAACAAAAGGTTAAGGCAACAACATGGGTAGCAAGAAGGGAACAAATGTATCTACAATGTCTGGAGGCTACCTAAAAGAACAAATGCCTTCGTCCTCCACAATGTGCATAATAATGAATCATATAAACATTACTAATAGTTGCAAACCAATACTCAAATTCATTGACATACCAGGAACTATGGAACTATCACACATTCCTTACCAAATCAACTAGTCAAGCACTATATTCACAAGTAGTTGGACAAAATTGACGCATGTAAAGGTTTCAAGGCAATAAACATCAAATCATGATCAACTAATCCACAATGCCTATCATCAAATACCAAGAATCAAAACAATTTTCTCAAGTATGGGGCACAGGGAAGTATGATTCATAATTCATTGGAACGTATTTTTGAATTTTTTTATTTTTCAATTTTTTTTTGTATTTTTCATATATAAGAAAGCAATAAAACTACACTAGAAAGCAAATAAAAACTATACTAGAAAGCAAATAAAGAGAGAAAAGGAAGAGAATTACCAAGCGAAAGAACACTCCCCCAAGCCAAATCAAGCAATGCCCTCATTGACTTGGGAGAGTAGCCAACTCCTCATCCTCATCCATCCTCGAATAGCCCCCTCCGTGGCTAGAACCACCACCTCCGTGGCTAGAGCCACCATCTCTATAACCCGAACCACCTGCAAAGTAGTTAGGGTCCACATTCCCCCCAAGCCCACCAAAAGGTACATTGGTCCCATAACCATGGACCGATGAGTAGTCAACGTAGGTACCAAAGGCACTTGGGTTCGTATATCCACCTTGCAGATATTAGAACCAATCAGGGACAAGTGAATCAGGGGGAATAGCCCCCCGACGGGCGTAGTCATCATACATGGGGTATAAACCCCTCCCTAGGTTCCTCTCCACATAACCTACCCTTCGATCTAGAGACCCTACTCTATTATCCAAATCTCTAACCAAGCCCTCAACTCTCCCTTGGCCCATCTCAATCCTATCTAATTGGCTCTTAAAAGCCGAGAAGTCATAAGGGGCGTTGGGGTCTATGTTGTAGTTGGTAGAGGAAGTGGGAATATCGTATGTAAAGGGTTGAGGTGGTGGATAATGTGGTGAATGGTGAGGAGGTGAGTGGTCAATGGGAGAATGATGGGGTTGAAGTGAAGTGTGAGGTGGTTGCACCTCACCTTGACTGTTAAACTCGAAAGTGTAGGAAGGCTTCCCCTTCTCAAATTTGGTCAAGGTGGGGTGGGGTAAAGTGAAAGCATTATCCCTCCTACCCAATTCTCGTTGAATCACCCACCAAGTCTTCCCTCCCATGACATTAACCCAATGAAGGCCACCTAGATAGGGTAGGTCCATAATAGTTGGGCCGGCTACCTTACCGTCATCGTTAGGGACAAAGCTAAGGTGTTTGACCGCTATATGTGTAACTAGGCCACCAAAGTAAATGGGTACCCTAGACCTACCCGCCTCGGCCGCATTGGCCACCCGTTGGAAGTGGTTGGCCATTTTATGGACTATATTGAGCTTTTCATTGCTAGGGATCATGTATAACCCTAGTAATTCAAGCTCATCCCGCCTAACATTGGCGGGTTCATGCCTTCCAAATGTGGTAAGGCCAACAAACCGTTGCCAAATCTTTGGCACGGGATGTTGTATCCAAGTGCCTTTAGTATGTTGGAGGTTCAAATTGGGATCCCCCGTAAGGGATTGATAGACAACGACAATGTTGTCTTGGGGCGGTTCAAGGGGCCTATCCGATTTCAACTCAAAAATTTTACCAAATTCTTTCAATGTCAATCTAATATCATTATTGAATAATCGAAATTGGACATGAGAAATTTAAGCATTTGATTTTATGACATTAAAACTAGAAACGAATTCTAAGGTTAAATAATCATAAGTATCGTAATGCATGTTAAAGAAACCGCTCAAGCCAACTCCCTTGAATAATTTTTCTACATGCTTATCAATTCCTAATCTAATAAGGGTAGGGTGATGAATGAAACGAGTGGGAATTACCTGCCTCATGATGAGGTTGAGCATCCTCTATTTTTTCTCTTGGGTGGTGATGACCACCCTCTCCCATCCCGGAATTTGCAAATCCGGGTCAATTCTCGCCTCTTGTTGCCTTGAGCCTTCCCCCCTTACCGTTCTTGATCTCTTGAAAGCCATGAGATTAGAAAGTGTAGGAATTGAATGGTTTATCTCTCTTAGGGTTTTGAGAAAATTGAGAGAAAATGGTAGAAATTGGGTGTAGATTGTAGAGAAAGATGAAAGGATTAGAAATATGTAAAAAAATTTGAGTTTTGATGGAAGGATTGGAGAAGATCTTGAAAAATAAGTGAGTTTGAAGGTGTAAAAATGGAGGTTTTAGAGAGAGAAAGTAGAGGAGAAGAAGATGAAATAAGAAGAAAGTGAGGAAAGAAAGAAGAGGAAAAAAATATAAGGGGACGGCCAAAATAGGCGCGCCCGATCAGGCAAGCCTCGCCCGATCAGGCGGATAATCTGAATTTCCAGAATCATAGTTGCGCGCCCGATCGGGCGCGAACACGAACGAAAAATTCGCCCTATGGCTCGCCCGATTGGGCAAGCTTCGCCCGACATATCTTTTCCTTCACTCGATTTGTGCCTGATCAAGCAACCTCGCCCGATCGGGCGAAATATCCTCGAGTTCCTGACTGCCCTTGCGCGCCCGATCGGGCGAAATTTGCTCGACTTTCCAGCTCTCCTTGCGCGCCCGATCGGGCAGCCACGCCCGATCGGGCGAATTTTAGGCTGGAATTTGCCATGCTTGCGCGCCCGATCGGGCGAGCTTCGCCCGATCGGGCCCGTTCCCAGTCAGCGTTCCTTAGCTTTTTCTTCGTCTTCAAATTTTCTTCTAAGTCTTTCTACCTCTTAAACATATACCTGTACAAAAACACTTATAAACGGTAAAATTTCACTCTCCTCGCCTCTCTAAAATAAAATAAAAATAAATAAAAAGAAAAACTAGCCTAGAAAGCAAGAAATACGGGTTGCCTCCCGCAAAGAGCTGGTTTATCTAGGTCCCGCACGACCCTCTTATCACCTTGATGCTCAGGTTGGAAGTGGAGTTAGGAAGGTTTCCTCCACATCTCTACTAGTAGCGCCCTCATGATACACCTTCAGTCGTTGGCCATTTACCTTAAACTCTTCACCCTTGTCATTGACCAACTCTACCGAGCCAAATTTGTTACCCTTGTGACAGTGAAGGGACCGGACCACCTAGACTTCAACTTTCCTGGGAAAATCTTTAATCTAGAATTGAAGAGAAGAACCTTATCACCTGGTGCAAACTCTCTTGGTAAGATCCTCTTGTCATGCCACTTCTTGGTCTTCTCCTTGTAGATTCGCGCACTATCATACGCTGACAATCTAAACTCATCTAACTCATTGAGTTGGAGGAGTCTTTTCTTACCCGCGACCTTAGAGTCCAAATTAAGCTCCTTGATCGCCCAAAAAGCTTTGTACTCCAATTCCACGGGAAGATGACATGCCTTACCATAAACTAATCTATAGGGTGAAGTACCAATTGGTGTCTTGAATGCTGTTTGGTATGCCAAAAGTGTGTCATCGAGCTTCATGTTCCAATCTTTCCTTGACTTGGCTACTACCTTTTCTAGGATCTCCTTGATTTCCCTATTAGAGACCTCAACTTGACCACTAGTTTGGGGGTGGTAACTAAGCCCAGTTCTGTGATATATGTCATACTTCTTAAGGAGGTTATCCAATTGTCTTTCATGGAAGTGGGTACCTCCATCACTAATGATAGCCCATGGAACGCCAAACCTCGGAAATATGGTCTTCTTGAAGAGCTTGGTGACTACCTTGGAATCGTTTGTTGGTGAAGCTATGGCCTCAACCCACTTAGACACATAAAATCGATTGCTACAAGTATGAAGCAATTCCCATTGGAAGATGGGAATGGCCCCATGTAATCAATACCCCAAACATCGAATATTTCTACTTCAAGAATTCCGGTTTGGGGCATCTCATGCCTCCGCGAAATGTTGCCAGTCCTCTGGCAAGAGTCACAAGCCTGCACAAAAGTGTTAGCATCCTTGAACATAGTAGGCTAAAAGAAACCTGACTCACTAATCTTAGCCAGCGTTTTAGTGGGGCCGTGATGTCCTCCATAAGGTGAGGTATGACAGGCGGTAAGAACGCCATGAGCATCCCATTCGGGAACACACCTGCGAAATAATCCATCTGCACACTCACGAAACAAAAAAGGATCATCCCAAAAATAATGTTTGACATCAGAAAGGAATTTCTTTTTCTGTTGGTAGGACAGGTCAGGAGGTAGAGTACCACCCACTAAATAATTAGCAAAATCCGCATACCATGGGTGTTGCTCTACAACTGCATATAGGTTGTCATCAGGGAAAGAATCATCTATAGGTTAAGAATCCTTACCCTCATCATACCTGATACGTGACAAGTGGTCTGCCACTACGTTCTCTGCTCTCTTTTTATCTTTTATTTCTATGTTGAAATCTTGGAGCAAGAGAACCCACTGGAGTAGCCTTGGCTTTGATTCCGCCTTAGCTATCAAATATTTCAATGCTGCATGATCAGTAAAAACAATAACTTTAGAACCAACAAGATATGATCTAAATTTTTCTAAAGCATAAATAACAGCAAGAAACTCCTTTTCCGTAGCGGCATAGTTGACTTGGGCTTCATCCAAAGTTTTGCTAGCATAATAAATAGCATGCAAAACCTTGTCCTTCCTCTGTCTGAGCACGGCTCCTAGTGCAAAGTCACTTGCATCACACATGATCTCGAAAGGAAGGTTCCAATCGGGAGCACATATGATGGGTGCTGATATCAAAGCCTGCTTAATCCTGTTGAACGCCTCAAGACACTCGTCAGTAAAAATAAATGGGGCATCCTTGAGAAAAAGTTGTGTCAGAGGTTTAGCAATTTTAGAAAAATCTTTGATAAAGCGGCGATAAAACCCCGCATGACCCAAGAAACTTCTAACTCCCTTAACATTAACTGGGGAAGGTAATTGCTCAATCACTGATATTTTAGCCTTGTCTACTTGTATGCCCTTATCAGATACAATATGACCTAGGACTACTCCCTCTATCACCACAAAGTGACATTTTTCCCAATTAAGGACTAAGTTGCACTCTTCACATCTTTTCAAAATTTTAGCGAGATTAATTAAACATGAATCAAATGAAGAACCATATACGCTAAAATCATCCATAAAGACTTCCATAATATACTCTATGAAATCCGAAAAAATGCTCATCATACAACGTTGAAAGGTAGCGGGTGCATTACATAAACCGAAGGGCATTCTACGATATGCAAAAGTGCCATAAGGGCATGTAAAAGTAGTCTTTTCCTGATCTTCAGGGTGAATCGGTGTAGACACCTAAAAATGTCTCCCCAAAACCAAACCCGATGATAAATAACCTCTCACCGCCTCTATTGGTCGGGTTTAGTATTTAATCCCGAGAGTGCTTAAAAAATCGTATTTTATTAAATTCATACCTTTGAAAGGTCCATGGATTAGTCTTGATGTTTGGTAAAAGCATAGTTTTAGTTTTAGCCCAAGCTTATTAATTAATTTTAAGCCCAAACCTTTTTATTTTATTATTTTATTATTTATTTTTGGCCCAAATATTTTATTTATTTTTATTTCATTATTTTCTTATTTTAGCCCGAATAATAAAAGTCAGGAAAAAGCCGGAAATTATAAATCGGCACTTAAAAAGCCGAAAGAAATTAGGGTTAAAAATGAATTTAGACGGAAAAATGGACTGGAACTGACCGTGTCACGGTACAGCCTGACCGTGTCACGGGAACCCTTCCCGTCTGACGGGGGGACTTCGCGTGACACGGGAGGTCTGCTGTGACACGGGAAGTTCCGTGTCCTTTCCGCGTAAACCCTTAATGCGTTTTTCATTCCGTTTTCTGAAAATTTCCCGCGTCACTCCAAAACTGTACCGTGTCACGGGAATATGTACCGTCAGACGGTACTGTCTAACCGTGTCACGGTACAGTCTGACCGTGTCACGGGATACATTTTTTAGGGTTTTTATCATTTTAGGGTTCCGTGTGCTCCCTCAGCACATTTCCCTATAAATACCCCCTCATTTCTGATGTACGGGGCAACCAGAATTTTATTATTCTTATTTTCTCTCATCTATGTTATTAACCTAAACACTAGCCTACCCTTTTCACTTCAAAATTCCTTCTTCAAGCACTCAAAGGAGTCCATATTTTACTCGAGGTTATGTCCTTAAGCCAAGGCGTGAAAGGTAGAATCGTTTGAGGGTTTGGCCCCAAAATCAACCTTATTTTATTTAATTTAATTTAGTTATTGTTTTATTATTTCCTTGAAGTTACTAACTCGTTTATTATTTTGTAGTTGCAAGCAAACAAATTCAAAGTAAGCATCGTGCTCTTTTATTATTATTATTATTATTATTATTATTATTATTTTTCTAACAATCTTATGTTGTTGGAATTGTGATTAATTGGTTTTAATATTAATGTTTATTCTATTATTTATTGATCAAAATATTGCATGTTAAAGAGAATATGTAATTGAAAATCACGCCTAATAAGATGATTTGGACAACCGGTTTAGGTTCCTTTTTAATCTTGTTGTTAATTCAAGTGATCACCATATTTCAGAATTATGTGTGCATTAATATTGAACCAATTTAGTTAAATAATAGTTTGGAGCGAATTGAATTATTGTTTGTATGCCTTTGAGATCACATGAATGTTTTTCAATATAAGAATCGAGTAGAGGCTAATACGGGCGAATGTGACTCCATGACTCACTTCGTACCATCATCCCCGATCCTCCTTTCGTGGTTCCGAACCATATGGAGTTAGTAATCTCATGGATTATGAATGGGGTGTAACCTTCACGGGTCAATCGTTGGTGCCTTCGTTGTCCCTTATCGTGGTTGCCTTTTTATGATCCGTGAACGGTTTACAAGTTCCTTAAAAACTTGTTGGCGGCTCCCTACTTTATTTGTCCCTAATCGTATTATGTCAATTCCCACTTCCTATTAGTGCTGAGCATATTCACATATGCTTTTAACGTAGGCGCACTTCGAGCGACGCCTACAATCGGAATTTGAAAAAATCCCGAATACCCATCCAAATAGAAAAAGAATTTATGATTGGCTAACCTCTCAAGCATTTGATCAATAAAGGGAAGAGGGAAGTGATCCTTTTTAGTGGCGATATTTAATCTACGATAGTCTATGCACATACGCCACCCTGTTACAGTTCTAGTGGGAATTAATTCGTTCTTTTCATTTGTTATCACAGTCATCCCACCCTTCTTTGACACTACCTGCACAGGACTTACCCACTTAGAGTCAGAAATAGGATAGATAATACCTGCATCAAGTAATTTCATCACCTCCTTCTTGACTACTTCCTGCATGTTGGGATTTAATCTTCGTTGGGGTTGAATGCAGGGCTTGTAATTTTCCTCTAGATGTATCTTGTGCATACAAAAGTCAGGGCTAATACCCTTGATATCATCAATATTGTACCGTATAGCCTTCTTATGGGTTTTGAGAACCCTTAGAAGTTGGGAAGAGTGTAGGTCAGTAAGTGCAGTACTGATGATCACGGGGTGTAGTTCCTGTTCATCCAGAAAAACGTATTTTAAATGAGAAGGGAGAGGTTTTAGCTCAAGTTTCTTGACCTCTGCAGGTTTTGATTCCTGAACTAAATTTACTACCTTCATTGATTCCTTTGGGCTTAATTCTTTTAAGGAAAGAGCCTTTTCAATATCATGTACCTCAATACCCCAAACGCTTGCATTGTCGCTAGATAAATTCCCGCAGAGAACTTCCTCTTAGGGATCCTTCGCAAGAACCTGTGGCAAGTTATCATCACAAATATCATCCATTATATCAATTATATCGATGTAGCAACAATTTTCCTCTAGCATAGGCCCTTTCAAAACCTTCCCTAAATTGAAAGTAACGTTATCGTCACCTACAGAAAGGGTTAGTTTACCATTTTTAACATCAATAATCGCTCCTGCAGTATGGAGGAAGGGCCTACCTAATATAATGGGTATTTGTGTGTCCTCTGCCATGTCTAAAACAACAAAATCAACAGGATTAAAAAATTTACCAAATATGACAGGTACGTCCTCTAAAATACCTAAGGGGTATTTTACCGAACGATCTGCCATTTGCAAAGTTATATTAGTAACTTTTAATTCCCCCATATTAAGTTTAGCGCAGACAGAAGATGGCATGACACTGACACTAGCACCCAAATCACACAAAGCTTTATCAATAAAAACATTCCCAATATGACAAGGGATAGAAAAACTACCGGGATCCTTTAATTTAGGAGGGGATTTGTTTTGCAATAAAGCGCTACACTCCTCTGTGAAAGCTACAGTTTCTACTTCATTAAAGGCCCTTTTCCTAGTCAGAATGTCTTTCATAAATTTAGCATAAGCAGGAACTTGAGTGATTAAGTCAGTAAAAGGAACTGTTACCTGCAGGTTTTTCACGACTTCTAAAAACTTACCGAATTGTTTATCAAGCTTACTCTTTAGATGTCTATTAGGGAATGGAAGCTTGATAACTGGGCTCTGCACATCTCCTCCCTTATACTGCGATTTACCCTGCACAGAAACATTAGTAGGGTTAGTATCTATTTGTAGCCCTGCAGGGCTAGCAGGATTACCGTTTAGTATAGAGGAATCTAGATCAGGAACTGGTCTATCTTCCTTTGGCATAGGAGGTCCATCATAATGCGAACCACTCCTTAGAGTGATTGCATTGGCATGATCTGTAGGATGGATAGGTTGTGATGGTAGAGCACCCTGCTGACGGGATTGTAGGGTAGATGAAAGTTGTGCAATTTGATTGTCCATGATTTTATTATGGGCTAGGATAGAATCAATTTGCGCATCCCTACTCTCCATATGCGTTTGCATGTTGGCAAGCATTGTTCTAATTTCTGTCATGGCAGGGTCGGAAGATGATGAGGGTGATGCTTGGTTTTTCTGGCTAGCATTAGGATGATAATATTTTTGCTGTGGTGGGGTTTGCTGTTGTGGTTGTTGTGGAGGTGGAGGATTTTGTACATTGGTGCTCCGGTACAAAAGATAAGGATGATTTTTATAACCGGCATTGCAGGAATTGGAATAGTGGTTATTCTGCCTATAGATTTGAAAGGCATTAACATGTTCCATAGAGCTCCTACAATATTGCTCCCAATGACCTACAATTCCACAATTTTCACAAAAAGCTTCATGGTTAGCAACAGCAGAAACATTAGCTACAGAGTTAGGAGCAGCTGTAAGATTATCTAATTTTTGACAAATAGATGTTAATTGAGCTTGCAAAAAGGATACGGAATCGACACTATGTTTTCCTTTATTTGCAAACCCTCTCGGATTCCCATATTGGGAATTGTGTATTGTCATGTCTTTGATAACCTGTCCTGCATCATCCACATTTAAATTCATAAACCTCCCACTAGTTGCCGAATCTAGCACTGATCTAGAAGAATTTCCAAGTCCATTATAGAATGCTTGGATCAATTGCCATTGTGCTAGATTGTGGTGGGGGCATTCTCTCTGTAGATCCTTGAACCTCTCCCAAGCCTCATATAACATTTCGTCGGCCTCTTGAGCGAAGTTCTGAATAGCACTCCTTAGCACCGCTGTTCTCTCTACAGGATAATATTTAATATAGAAATTCAAAGCAAGAGTTTCCCAGTCAGTAATACCAAGTGCAGTTCTATTCAAACCATTAAACCATAATTTTTCTTTGCCACATAATGAAAAGGGAAAAAGAATCTCCCTGATTTGGTCTTGCGTGACCCCGCCTTGTCTAATGGTATTACAATATTGGCAGAAATCTGCGATGTGAAGATTAGGATCTTCACCCTTAGCTCTGCTGAACTGCTTCCTCTCTATCATAGTGATAAATTGGGGCTTGATCTCAAATTGAACTCCATCTAGAGCCGGAGTGGGAGTAAGGTGCGGGAAATCTGTGAGCTTTGGTTGCGAGTAGTCACTGAGTTTCTTCTGGGCCGTCATCTCTGATTCTGAATCTGAAGGAATATCTGTGTCACTAGAATCAGAGGGAGTATCTCTTCGACCGTTGTCCTCCTCAGAACCCGCAAGAATTTGTCTATAGAGTTTCCTTTGCCTATGAAAAGAACGCTCGATCTCAGGGTCGAAAGGGATGTAACCTAATCTGGAACACCTGGGCATAAACAAAGAACTAAAGACAAATATGAGAATTGCCTCAACAAACTGACGTTCTTTGAGGCAAAAAGGGGATAATCTAGGCTACAAAAAATAATCAGAAAACAAAAATAAAACCGTTTCCCCGGCAACGACACCAAATTTTGACAGGGTAAAGTCGTATCCCCTAATCAAAAGTAATTTCTAAGTACTCTAACTAAAGTAGATAGGGAAGTAGGGTCGAACTCCACAGGGAAATAAATCTTTTCACTCCTAATTAATTATTATAGTCTAAATTATCTAAGTAACCAATATTTTTGGGAATAAATTATATACTACAAAGAATAAGTTTAGGGAGGAAAGAAATAATAATAAGGAAGCATAGAGTCACAGGTTCACCAACAATTAATATTCCGGGATAGAACGAAGTAATTAATAATTAACAATGCACAAATAACATGATTAACAGGCTCTCGCAATTTACTAATCAACATAAATCCAACAAGCTCTCGCAATTTACTAGATCTAAGTTCCTATTGAAAATATCCTTTAATATTAAATTAACATCTGCTCGATTCATCAATTCAATATTGCTAAACATTCACAATCAAATTACATCTGATCGATTCATAATCTAATTGCAAAGAATTAAAACAATTCAATAAGAAATTATCATGCAATATCAATAATCAATAATAACAAACTATCCCTTCATATTAATTATGGATCCCCATAAACCCTAGAATGAAACTACTCACGCATCATCATAACTAAACTAATCAAATAATCAAATAAAGGCATAATCAAAGAAGCAAGTAAAATAGCTGAAATTAAAAGAGAAGAAATTGTTACCAAAAAGAAATCTGGAATTAATGGAATAATTAAGAACAAAAGTTGAGAGAGAATTTAAGAGAGAGAAAAATACTAAGTAGAGAGAGAAAGTCTAAGAAGGAAGATCCTCCAAAAATTCCGTACAAAATCGTACTTAAAACGTTTTCTAAAAAAAGAATTAGAACTAAACTTAGCATGCACAACACTATGGTCTTGCCGTGCCCGATCGGGCTAGAGGTTGCCCGATCGGGTCTTTACTCCCCTTTGAGGCTTGGACTTCGATTGGGCTAGATTTCTCGGTCCAATCCGAATTTCCTCTCGGGTCTTGAATACTTGGTCCAAATGCCTCGGGATCCTAATTACCGAGCCCTTAATCACCGGCTCTCACCGATCCTGGGCTCCAAAAGTGGTCGTGTCCTTCTAGCTTCCTTAGTTGATCCATAAAGCCCGGGAAAATGCTCCAAGAGTGCAATTTCCTGTAAAATACAACTAAAACTACAAAAACACTATAAAACATAAATTAGTAATAAAAGTGGCCCAAAAGAGACAAAAACACTACTAATAACGACCAAGGGACGGGGGTAAAACACTATATAAAATGGACATAACACGTATACAGCTTCAAAGGTACTCAGAGGCAGAAACTTCAAGTATTGCTTGTACTTATGAGTCAGATTGGCAATGAACAAGCGAACCATCTCTTTTTCCTTGGGGGGATCCACCAAGAGCGCGACTGTTTCCCTCCACCTGCTAAAGTAAGTGGTGAAGCCTTCATTCTCTTTCTGTTTGAGAATGGAGAGTTCACGTTCAGAAGTCTTGGCCTGAATGTTACGCTTGTAACGATTCATAAAGCTTTCAGCAACATTCTCCCAGGTCGCGACATGTTTGGATTCCAAAGAGTAGAACCACTGTTGATAGGCATGCTCCAAGGAAAGAGGGAACACTGTAGGGAAGAGTGTTACATCTACTCCCTTAAGAGCCATTGACAGGGTAAAGTCGTATCCCCTAACCAAAAGTAAATACCTAAATCCTCTAACTAAAGTAGATAGGGAAGTAGGGTCAAACTCCATAGGGAAACAAGTCTTTTTACTCCTAATTAATTATTATAATCTAAATTATCTAAGTAACCATATTTTTGGGAATAAATTCTATACTACGAAGAATAAGTTAAGGGAGAAAAGAAACAATAATAAAGAAAGCCTAGGGTCAAAGGTTTACCAATAATTAATATTCCGGGATAAAACATAATAATTAATAATTAACAATGCATAGGTAACATGATTAACAGACTCTCGCAATTTATTAACCAACATGGATCTAACAGGCTCTCGCAATTTACTAGATCTAAGTTCCTATTAAAAATAGCCTTTAATATTAAATCAACATCTGCTCGATTCATCAATTCAACATTGCTAAACATTCACAATCAAATTACATCTGCTCGATTCATAATCTAATTGCAAAGAATTAAAACAATTCAATAGGAAATTATCATGCAATATCAACAATCAATAATTACAAACTATCCCTTCATATTAATTATGGATCCCCATAAACCCTAGAATTAAACTACTCACTAATCATCATAATTAAACCAAGCAAATAAATAAATAAGAACATGATCAAGAAAGCAATTAAAAATAACTGAAATTAAAAAAATGGAAGAAATTGTACCAAACTAAATCTGGAATTAATGTAGGAATTAAGAACAAGAGTTAGAGAGAATTTAAGAGAGAGAAAAATACTAAGTAGAGAGAGAAAGTCTCAGAGAAAGAAGATCCGTAATTAATCCATACAAAACGAATATATACATCTCCTAAAACAAGAATTAACTAAACTTAATCAGGTTCTAGAAAAACACGCGCCCGATCGGGCCCGCCTTTTTCTCATTGCCCAGCCTAAAGTGTCGCGCCTGATCAAGCCTACGCTCACCCGATCGGGCGCGCCTTTACTTGATAGCTGGCATGCGCGCAGCTCGCCCGATCGGGCGTTTGCTTGCCCGATCGGGCCCGGCTTCATCATCATGGTTTGGACTTCGATTGGGCTAGATTTCTCGGCCCAATCCATATTTCCTCTCGGGTCTCGAATACATGGTCCAATTAAACGAACCCTTAATCACCGGCTCGATGGCTCTAGCCGGCCTTGGGCTCCAAGAATGGTTGTGTTCCTCCAATGCTCGTAGTCGCTTCATAAAAATCCCGGGAAAATGCTCCAAAGGTGCGATTCCCTGCAAAACTTAACCAGAACTACGAAAACACTAGAAAACACATATTAGTAATAAAAGTGGCCCTAAAGGGCCAAAAACACTACTAATTATGACCAAGGGACGGGGGTAAAACATTATATAGACACAGCCATGGTTGCAGAAAAAGCCTTCAAATGGAAAAGCGGATTATTTGTAGGTTTGAATTTGGGAATGTCAGCAGTGGAAAACTTTTCAGGAAGCTTGTCCCTTATGAACGAAGAGGTGACGGGTTATTCCACATAAGTGAATTCTTCAGAAATCTTACTCATCTGTTCCTTAATCTTGTCCATTGCAGCGGTAGTGACATTGTTTTGATTGTCTTGCTCTACCGTGTTGACTCTAGTGGTGAGTGTCTGCATCATGTTAGACAACATTTTAATTGTCTTGTTAATGTTCTCGATGTCTTCCTTAGTAGCCATTGGTTGAAAGTAGACTGGAGATGGATCTTGTCGAGATGATTGTAGTGCTTTCCTTGTACGCCTCTTTGGTATAAGAGGTTGTTGAGGTATTGACTCGAACCGTAACAATCTACCCCTACTTCTTGACCAAGTGCTATGATACCGAAACAAACACACCTTTAATGACCGAAATTAACCTTAACCCATCCGGAAAAATAAATAAATAAAATAAAATTGAATTTATTTTTAAAATCTATAACTTTGAAATTCTATTTATTTATTTTTTTTATTTTTAAAAAAATAAAAATATGGGAGGTTACTATCCGACTTACTCCGAAAAAAAAAGACACAAAAAAAGACTGCCCTAGAATACGGTCAAAAAGTGGTACACGAATAAAGAAAAAAGTGTGTGAACACGATATGTGAGTGATTAAGTGAGGTTATGGACACGTGTTTTGACCGTAAAGCTAGACATGACACCAAATTGGACATATAAGCTACATACGTACGCACAAAAACCGAAAAAGGACTAGCGGGACACGTTTCCTGGGCACCGTGTCACGGTGCAGACTGTCGTGGCACGGTGCAGTCTACCGTCAGACGGTAGAAAGCCCCGTGTCACGGCGCTGTTCACCGTGACGCGGCAGAACATGCCGTGACACGTTGCGCAGTTCCAGGTCTGTTTTGTGATTTTTTCAGATTTTAATCGATTTTAGGTCCGTACTAATTACTATGTGGAAATAAAAACCCTCGGTCATGGGTTAAACAAAAGAGTAAACACATGAAGGTTAGCACCAAACAACCATGTAGCATTTAGGCACGATGATGTAAAAAAAAAGTTCGCAACCTAGAGTCAAGATCTATGTTCAACTATTGGTCAAGCTTTGGGTGTCAAAAGGGTACCATGATTAAGAGTTTGGACGCGTTAGCAAGGCAGCCTCCCTTGAGGGTGTATGCCAAGGGCGGCTCCGCGAGTTCATGATGAAATCGAACTCGACTCCATGGTTTGGGTGGATTTAATAACTCGGATGAACCCTTATTGCCATGAGCGTTTTTGGGTTGATAGAGCTTAAATCCCTCGGGGCTAAGACGCATGTAGAACACATACGTTTTTTTAGAAAAATCGAAGGAAGTTGACTGTGAGAAGAGAAAATAAGCCACCGGACTGATTTTAAGACTGCCGTGACACGGCAAAAATTCCCGTGCCACGGTACGACACACCGTCAGACGATGCACTGTACCGTGACACGACAGATTTTGTCGTGGCATGGCAGTCAGAAAATTTGACTGGTTCCCTGTTTTCCTTCGTACGCAATCAAGTTATTCAATTTTTCCTACGGGACAGACCTAAATGCGACGTTAAAACGTCTATGCATATGCAAAAATGCCAAATTAATCACAGGAATATTTTTTCAAGAATCTTTCAAGTCTCATCAACTCATCTTAATTAAATACCGACCACTCAAATCGATAAATAACCAAG
>NW_018745483.1:0-20925 GCF_001683475.1 Chenopodium quinoa
TAACGAAGTTGGTTTCCTCTAATGATGTCCATTTTTTTTACCTAAGGTATACGTTGAGCGGGGGATATGATCTCTTAGGCCTGTCTTTGGTTATAGAATAGATGCACTTACATAGAGGAAACATAAATGCTATGCACAGGGCTGCTGCTTAGTCATTTCATGTGTCTTAATTATTTAGTCATCCTGTGCTTGTAGAGCGATAATTTATTTTGTTATTAGGTTTGGGGGAGATTAATCTTCTGACTACACGAGGTTATTGCTCATTCTTTATTGCATTTTAACCTTTATCTCTTCATGCATAATAAATTTGACATATTCAGATTTAAGAAGTGTGAAGTCTTTGGATGCGCTTAATAGATGCATACATGCAGAGAACTGCACTTGTTCTCAATGGGATTTAAGAGAGAGACAAAGTTGTGTTTATATCTAGAGTTTTCATGAGTATGCTGCAGAACAATGGAAGATGGAAAAACAATGGAAGATGGAAAAGCTGCTCCAATCCAACTGTATATATATATCTTAATGACCAATCCTCGAGCTTATTATATGCTCCAGTTGGGGTAGCTTGAACAATTTTAAATTCTTTGTCTGTGTTTTCTGATTAGAGTTTTTTTTGCACTATGGCTTATCTCTATTGCTTGGTTGGATAGGAATTTAAAACGGGAGCCGATGATATAAGAGGGCAGATAGGGAGGTACAAAAAAGTACAGATATATGTGATGCAAGATTTGGGATGGAATGATTATGTGGGAGGGGGAGGGGTGAAGAGATTTGGGTTAATTTTTCATTGTTTGGAGGTTTGGAAAGATTGTAAAAAGCAGAGAGGAGGAGACACTTGTGATTCCTATACTCAATTTAACTGTAAGTTAGCGAGATTAAACTTCCTTTGTTGAATTCAGAGTGATACATAAACCTTTTAGTACTTTTTTTTACGAGCAATCAAGATTAATAGGAGTGATTTAGGAGATATAGAACCAATACATTCTTTCAGGATTGATTGAGCAGATTGTTATTGGTAATACTTTGGGTTAGATCCACATGACCTTTGCCCAACCATTTGTTATTCATACCATGGAAAATATACCCCTTCTCCCTCTATCCTTCTCCTCATTCCTATAAATCGTTCTACCGAACACATATTCAGTGAGTGTTCTGTTTGGATATACTGTTTAACATGATGCATTCGATTATATAACTTGCTTCTTGTGGACAAAAGAATTAAATTTGCTTTGCAGAATAAAACAAGTTATTAAGGACAGAATTATTGGATCAGCTTGAAGATGCATTTCTAACTGGTCATTACTCCATTAGTGATTTGTGTTGCAAACAAAGTTAGTCTGCACTCGAGAGAGTGAGGACTTGAGTGTTTAGACCCCATATCATTGGATGGCTACATTAGCTGAAAAATATCCCAACACTGTCGTCTAGGGGCAAACTATGTGATAATTGCGGCTGTCTCTTGTACTCACGTAACTGTGTATGCATTCTTAGGATTTCTTGCTAATTGTGATTGCTGAATCCTTGGAATGTATCCTTTTAATAATCTCTAGGTAACTGGTGGGTGGTATGCGTTTGAGCTTCTAGTCTGTGTGGCTGATCAATACTATCTTATTGTATTTTATTTGGACTCTTAAAAATTCTTATCTAGATGTGCATACATATGTGTCAGATAGATCATCTCATTTATGGATGCAACTAGAAGTTTGTTTGGCACTGCTTTTCTTTCAGCTCATTTAGGAGGAGCATTCTTTGATTATGTAGCTTCAAAATTTGTGTCAAACATGTGGTAGTTTCCATTTTGGGACCATGTCGTACATTCTTATTATATTAGAGGTACTTTGTGGTTTGAATTATTTGACCAAAGAATCATGAACTTGGAAAAAATAGCATTAAGATATCATGGTACCTACATGAAATTCAACCTAAAAGAAGAGCAGTAACATATCGATAATATTAATAAGGAAACCAAAAAGTAAAAGTAATTATACTAATAATAATTGTCTATAAGTAATGGTTTTAGTTTTATGCATCGGTACTCTTGGTAGCTCTAATGTTCAAGAAGTAATTATTAATGCTATTATGCTAGACTAGAAGAGGGAAATGGTAGTAGAAAGAGGAGTAATTTAGTAATTTTATGAGAAGCTAGTTAGAGTGTTGGAGTAGAGAGCAAGTCAGCAATTGCGAGGAATAATAGGGGATAGGCTGCATATTGCGGGGCGTTGAGAAAAGTTGAGAGAAAAATAGTTACTTGGGAGAGCACCAACCTCTCGAATGTTGGCTATGTTTAATTGGTGACTTCCACCTTGATTATTATCAATACAATCATGTCATACTAGTTTCCCCTAATCTGATATTGCATCTTCTTAATACCTCAGAATTTTCTGTTCTAATAAGAATAGCTAAGGATCATCCTCATTATTAGCATATATATGGCTCTGAACTGCTCATGTATATTTCATTGGGGTTTTATTTATATCTAATTTAGTCATGACAGTAACATTCTCTTTCTCGAGATTCATTATGAAGGTTTGCCCTTAATGCAAAAATGGGAACTATGATATTGTGATGTAGTTATTGATTGGTTTAATTCTTTAAAAATAGTGCTCATAGGCAATAGTTAATGGCTTTAACATTGAGGCTGGACTTCTGTTGTTCTAATGGGAAAACAAGTAGATTGGCTGTTTAGCTGCTGAATTTGCTAATATAGCTGCTGTTCGTATTACTGCAATTTTGCCTCTATGTCTATATCCTGTGATCCTGTCTATTGGCAAAGGCATCAACCTAAAGAATTTAAGTTGGTAGAGTAGTATGTAAAATTCTGAATTTGAGTTTGTTTTCTATTGATTGCTTCGATGTTTAATTTGGAAGTTGTGGCTTGTTCTCCTTGCCAATTGAATGTAACTGTCTGTTTGGTTTTACAATGTTTGATGATGGTGACCTGAGCCTATTATTTATTCAGGACTCTGAATATTGGAGGGATCTCCAACCAAACTTCCCTTGTGACCTATATTGTGTAGATATCCACTGACATGTTCGAAAATTATCTAATTCGTTGTTGGAATGTTTTTGTAGGCTGTAATCCTTTCCATATAGGTGAACAGAAAGAAATCAATTTTCAAAATGATGGAATCCTTGTATTACTTGTAGGTAGAGCTCCACGCCAGACGGTCAGATAGGGAAATCTTGTGAAAAGATAATGTCTTTTGCTAGTAGTAGCCTAGTAGGAAGGTTACGCAAAAGGTTGCTAGTAATATGCTTTCATAGTTTCATACCACAATAAATCAATGCAAAAACTTTTTTGATAGTAGTTCCTCAAAATACATTGCTTAAAAAGTATTTTTTATACATTTTTTTTTTGTATATTATGTTTGTATCTCGTTACAAGAAGTAATATTAACCCTACATGCAGCACTTGTTTGTAATACTAAGTAATTACTTTAACAGTGAATTTTATGCATGTTCGTGGTTAACAATTCACAGTTACCACTTTTATCCTGTCATATAATGATATAATAACAGTGTTCTCTATTCTATTTGCAGCTCATATCGCTGTCTGAGAAGAAGTGGTGGAAGTAGTTAACAAGTTTGTTGCTTGCTGAAAAACCAAAGCCTAAGAAGGTTACGTGAATTTAGATGGAACAACCTTTTCAACGTCATTGTTTGATGTGAAATTAGCACTGATTTAACAACCACAGCGGCTGCTGCTTCTATAGAGAGGGATAGAGAGAGCTGCAAATTAGCTCAGATTAATTAAGTTTCCGTGTCACATTCAATAAAGTAATGTTCTTATTTGTTATAGCAATTTTCCAAATATCTTTGGTTAATACAAAGATGAATCGTTGTCACTTGATTACGTTGAATGTTCTTTACAATTAAGAAGTAATTACTACATATATATAGTCATTGATTTTACTATTACTCTGTATAAGATATGGAAGTACAGTATTAGAGTATTTCTTCTATGATCTATCTTAATTACCTTGCATTGTGGGATGCATTGTGAGGTTATATAGAGCTCTTTCAAGTTGTTTTGCTTACCGTTGTAACTCAACAAATTTGTTTATTATTCAGGGATTTCATTCTTTAATTGAAACATAAAACTTGTTTCAATTTTTGGGTCTTGAATTAATACGTGGATATAGTATGCAGCACAAGTTAACGACCTAATTAAGCCTATTTTCCGACGTTGACCTTTATTTTCCAGTGTTGACCTAGGTATGCTTGACTTCTAATCATCCTAATTGTACCCCATTTCCCGCCAAATCGCTTACATATAACCCCCGTTATCTCACTTCTTTAAGATGGTAAACTAAATAAGCATAACTGCATAAGTAGTACTTCATCTATGTGGTTGACCTTCAGAAGAACTAGGAGATGGAGGGATCTCCACCCTCCCCCCCAAAAGTGGTGGGGGTTCGAATCCTCATCCCCTCCATTTCTGTAATACGATTAATAAAAAATGTGGTTGACCTACAAGACCTTGTAAACAGTCGTCAAACATCAGAATTTTCTTCTTTTATTTGAAAGTTCCTACGTACTAGGTGCGTCTTCCAATTTTCTTCTTTAGTCATGATTAAAGTCGTTGTATTCGCCGATGCTTGAGAACGAAGAGGAACACAAACTAATATCAAGCATTTATAACAATTACTTAGTTTGTGTTTCACCCTTATCAAGAATCGTAATTACTTATTCTGCTGCACTCGTCGATTCTTTCAAGGATAAACACAAACTATATATATATCACCCTCCAAAACATGAAGAGGGTTCATAAGCTTAATTCTTTCAATAAGGACGATGTTTCAAGTAGTTGCATTGATTATATTTGTGTTTTTATATCGATGTTAAATAATAATTGGATCATATTTTTGTTATTTATTATATATATATATATATATATATATATATATATATATATATATATATAGAGGAAGGCTCATGTAAGAACCCTCCTCTATATAAGAACCCATTATATATAAGAACTAATCTGGACCGTACAATTAGTTTGATCTGACCGCTGAAAATGAATGATTAGTAATGGCATTTTAGTAATTTTTGCTGTTCTTTTCCCTTTCTTTCTCCTCATTCACGGTTCTTCTTTCCTTTTTTTTTTTTGGGCTTTGAACATTACAGCTCTCTCTCTCCTCTCATACATTACAAATTTACAACTCTTTCTCTCTCCTCTCATACATTACAACTCTCTCTCTTCTCATACTTTTGGATGCAAATTCCTTCAAGAAATTAAGGTTTGTTATTCAATTTTTATAATTTTGATAATTCTTTTAGTTAATTTATTTATTTGATATCTATTCTTTGCGAATTTTTGTTGATTTTTTTTTTTATTTTGGCGAATTTGTGTGAAATTTTATTTTTCATATTATTTGTGGATATGCAATTCATCAATTCGAAAATCAGCAAAAATCTGTTTTTTTTTTTCTTTTTGCGATTTCATCATTCATTTTTTTTATTATTGAGATTAATGTAAGTTTATGTCGATTTTATCTTTTTTTTTTTTTTTTTTTTTTTTTGCGAATTTTCTTGAGTTTTTTTTCATTAATTTCATCAATTTCATTTTCTAGTTTTCTCTTTCTTCTTCGATTTTTTCATTTCCAGATTTTTTCAATGTTATATGTTTTTTTTGTTTTTTTTTTTTCCTACTTTCGAGCAATTATTTTTTGTTTTTTTTCGATTTTATCTATTTTTTTTTTTTTGCGAATTTTCTTCAGTTTTTTTTCATTAATTTTCTGTTTTTTTTTGTGATTTTTCATTTCCAGATTGTTCTGTTTTTTCCTTTGCTTGAGTTTTTTTTTCCATATTTTTGTTTTTTAATGGATTTTAATTTCTAGTTGCTTTTTTGCTACAATATGTGTTTTTTTAAATAGGTTTTTGCATATTGATGGATTTAGATGGTGTTCAACCTAATTATCCTTCTTCTTGTGTTACTCATTCAGGTAATTTTATTGTTTTTAATGTTTTTAATTTCAATTTACTTACATGTTCTAAAGTTTCTTTACTATGTTCTAAAGTTTATCGGTAATGTTCTAAAGTTTTCTCTATATGTTCCCATCGAATGATAAGTGCAAATGCCATGTTCCGTTGCCTATTGAACTCCTTTTAGAATGCAGAATACATCGGAGTATGAAAGAGTGGTTGATGAAGGATTATAAAAAGTAGTACGTGTGGGTAAACAATATTGATCATTATTGAGGAAGTTAATTAATTTGATAAATAAAAAATATCTAATCATTTTAAATAATTTGTAATGATTCAAAGTAAACTGTGGGTAAACAATATCGATCATTATTGGATAATGCCACAACAACCTCAAGGCTCGTCTTGGAGCTGGGCATTGGGGGCTTGGGAGTTGGGAATGCTACTTTTATCCTAGCAATCTGACATAGGGATAGTTGATGCATGTCACTGCCACTGGAATCACCAAAGCATGGCCCCATCAATCTGACATAGGGAGTAGGGAATCCTACTTTATCTTTATATTCTAAAACTTTCATTCTATGTTCTAAAGTTTACCTTCTAGTTTTAAATTTTACTTTTTATGTTCTAATGTTTACTTTCATTGTATGTTCTAAAGTTAACCTTTTAGTTTAATTTTTTTACTTTATTCTAAATTTTATTATGTATGTTATAAAGTAATTCACTATGTTCTAAAGCAATATGTTATAAGTATGTCCTAATTTACTATGTTCTAAAGGTTATCCTTGATGTTCTAAAGTTTTCTCTGTATGTTCTAAAGTTTTCTATGTATCTTTCTCTTTATATTATAAAGTTTTTTATTATGTGCTAATGTTTTCTTCATATTCTATGACTTTCATTGTATGTTCTAATGTTTACTTTCATGTTCTAATGCAGTTGGTGATATTTTATCGTACTCCAGAGGTTGTTGGATCATTTAGCCTGGTGGTACCACTAAGGAATGGATTCCAATGTTCCCAAGGAGTTAAAACCCAGTTTGGGTATGATATTTAAAGATCCTGAAGAGGGTCTTAGTTTTTATAAAGCATATGCAAATGCCGCTGGGTTTACTTCTAGGAAATCTACTACTAAAAGGAAGAAGAATAACAAAGATATAATTGCTTTTCAATATGGAGTTTGCAATAAGGAAGGTTTTAGGGCAATAAGAAAACCTATTGCTCAACAAACAGTTTATGAAGAAGGAAAAGTTCATATTACTAGGAAACGTTTAGTCACTCGTGTAGGATGCAATGCTCACATATGTATGAGATATGATGCTGGAAAGTATGTTGTAACTCATTTCAAAGAAGAACATAATCATCTTTTATATACTCCAAGTTGTGCAAAATTTCAGAAGGATAATAGAAAAATGCATATTATGCATAAAAAGTTGATTGTTGATAATTCAAAGGTGATTTATTTTTATGTACTAAATAATGTTTTTTTTTGTTTTGATTTACTATGTTCTAAAGTTAATTCTTAATCTTAGTAATATTTTTTTTTTTCTAACAGGTAAATGTTGGTCCTGTGAGGTCTTATACTATGATGAAAGAATTAGCTGGATCACATGATAATGTTGGTGCATCTAAACAAGATTTCAAAAATTTTTATAGAGATTTGAAGGCTTATATTGATGGATCAGATGCCCAAATGTTTGTGGATAATTTTCAAAATAAGAAAGTGCTTTGGAGTGCATTTTTTTTTTCCTATGATGTTGATGAAGAAGATAGACTTTGTAGAGCTTTATGGGCTGATCCAATCTGTCGAAAAAATTATGCACTTTTTGGTGATATGGTTTCTTTTGATACCACATTCAAAACAAACAGGTGATGTTTTAAATATAAATTTCTTTCATAATGTAATTAATATTTTACTTTTACATATTAATTTTTTAAACATATGTTCTTATATTCTAAATATCATGCCTTGTGTTCCTAAACAAATATCCATCATGTTTTGATGTTCTAAACAAATATTCTTTATGTTCTAAACTATGTATGCCTTATGTTCTAAACATATATTGCTAATGTTCTACCTTATGCTTTAAAATATATCCATCATGCTTTTATGCTTTAAACATTATGCTTTTGTGTTTTACACTTTATTCTTTGTGTTCTAAACTAATATCCATCATGTTCTAAACATTATGTCTATATGTTCTAAAGTTTACTTATAAGTTTTTAAAGCTTTACTGTATATTTTTAGTTTAGTGTTTATGTTTTAGAGTAATTCATTATGTTTTAAAACAACTATATTACTGCAAGTTTAATAATTAAAGTAAATTACTATCCTCTAAAGTTTATCCTTAATGTTCTAAAGTATACCTCTATGTTCTAAAGTATACCTCTATGTTCTACAATTTACCTCTATGTTCTAAAGTTTACCTCTATTTTCTGCATAAATAATTTGTGTATGTTACAGATATAATATGATCTTTGGTCCATTTACTGGAGTTGATCATCATAAAAAATGTGTTACTTTTGCGGATTCTTTTGTAGCTCATGAGGATATATCATCTTTTGAATGGGTTTTCAAAACTTTTCTTAAAGCAATGGGAAATAACGAGCCTGTGTGTTTGATTACCGATCAAGACCTGCAATGAAAGTTGTTGTTCGTAATGTTTTTCAAACTACAGAACATAGGTTTTGTATGTGGCATATTATGAAAAAGGTGCCTGAAAAAGTAGGTCGGGCGATTGCCCAAGACACTGATTTCTTGAAAAACTGTGTTCATGTGTTTGGCATTTAGAGATTGAGCCGGCAGAATTTGAAGAAAAGTGGAACAAAGTTATTTCAGAATTCCATTTGAACGATCATGAATGGTTGGCATACATGTACAACATACGTGATATGTGGATTCCAGCGTATTTCAGAGATTTATTTTTGGGTGGCATTATGAGAACCACATCTAGATCAGAAAGTGAAAATAATTTTTTCACTATGTTCACAAATCCCCATCTCACTTTGATTGAGTTCTACATGAGGTAATAAGTAATTGTCTATATATGTTCTAAAGTTACTCTTTATGTTCTAAAGTTTTCCTTGTATGCTCTAAAGTTTTCTTTTTATGCTTTATAGTTTTACTATTTATTTTATAATTCTCTTTTATGTTTTCTTTTTCTCTTTATGTTTTAATAATATTTAGATCATAATAAACATGTCATGTATATTTATATGTTCTAATGTAATTCACTCTATGTTCTACAATTATCTTCTATGTTTTAAAGTTAATTTCTATTTTCTATAGGTTTGAATGTGCATTGAATGCTCAAAGGCACACTCAAAATAAAATGGATAATGATTCGAAGAATAAGCGTCCGGAGTGTAAGACTCCAATTCCTTTAGAGAAAGATGCTTCTGAATTGTTTACAACAACAATTTTCTATGAATTTCAATATGAGCTTGAAATTGGATGTTTTAATTGTGGTGTTGAGGAGATGAAGAAGGACAATGAGCTTTACATTTTCAATTTGAGGGAAGGAACTAGAAGGAGGACTTTTGATGTTGTTTTTGATCCAACTACCTTTGATACCAAGTGTTTTTGTAAAAAATTTGAACGTGATGGTGTGCCTTGTAGGCATATGATTTGGGTGTGGAAGGCAAGGATGTTAGAAAAAATTCCCAAGGCCTACATTCTAAATAGATGGTGTACAATGGCTTATAAGAAGCCCATTTTTGATTTAGAGGGTAATGTGTTGGAGGAATGTATTAATGCAGTAGATAAGAAAATGTTATTAAATGATTTGTGGTCTGAAATTCATGCTTGTGTGAGTTTAGTGCAAAACAATGAATATGATCTTAGTGATCTTGTCAAAAAACTTCGAGCCATGAGGGTAGATTTGGAACAGAAGAAAACAAATGGAAGCAACAATCTTTCGAGCAAAGTTAAAGACATTGAAATGCTTATTGGAGCTAGTCTACCTTCTAATGTTTTAATCAAACCTCCTAAAATTTCGAAGAACAAAGGCACGGGGGTTCATGTTCCAAATCAGGTCAATGTTCCAAATGATGTCCATGTTCCAAATCAGGTTCATGTTCCAAATCAGGTAAATGTTCCAAATGATGTCCATGTTCCAAATGATGTCATGTTCCAAATGAGGTTCATGTTCCAAATAGTGACAAAAGAATGAAGAGTGACAGAGAAAAGTCTATTGAACAAAGTCAAAAGAAGAAGAGATTATGTAGAGCATGTGGGGAGCTTGGTTATCATGATAGTCGTAATTGCCCTGGAAAAGTCAAGTGATATTGTAAGTAAACTTTATTTTTAATTTTCTTATATTTATTTTGTTCTAAAGTAATTATGTTTTAAGCAAGTTTAGAACATAAAGTTATTCATATATGTTCTAAAGTAATTCAATATGTTCTAAAGTGTTTTCTCTTTGTTCTAAAGTTACTTTTCTATGTTCTAAAGTGTTTTCTCTATGTTCTAAATGTTTATTCTTTCTGTTTTAGTGTAATTTAATATGCTCTAATGTTTAGAATATAAAGTTATTCATTTTGTTCTAAAGTTTTCCTTATATTTTAACTTTTCTCTTTATGTTCAAAATATTTTCTTTATATGTTCTAAAGTTTTCTTTATATGTTTTAAAGGTTTCTTTAAATGTTCTAAAGTTTTTACTCTATATAATATCATGTGTTCTAAACTAATAGAAATGGCATGTTATAACATTTTTTAATGCTAAATTATGTGCTTATGTTCTAATATTGTTTTATTTTTTTTTTCTTTACAGGTTGGTGAATATACTATTAATCCAGTTGCATGAGATGTTATATATTTAGAAACAATATCTCATTTACTAGCACGTAAAATATTATTCATGTAATTCTTAAAATATAAGAACTCAATTTATTTACTTTTAGAAACAATATATTTTTATTTCTTTTTTGTCCAATTATTATTCAGAGTATCTCTACTAGTGTTTTTCTTATCAATTTTTATGTTAATTAAAGTTGATTATAATGTTTTATAACATCTCCTGTCTTTTCATCTTCCCCTTTTCGTAATTATAAGTTGTTTTATTAAGTCAATTTGAACTACGAGTAATGATAGTACAAGCATTTTAGATACCTTTATTAAACAACATTTAGTTGAATCTTGCTTTAATCAACTTTTATTTATTCAAGTTTCTTAACATTGATTTACATATGCCTTCTTAGATATGCACTAAAGAGTGTATGCATTGTATTCAAAAGGAAAAATAAAGCAAAAGTAATGGATTAGAAGCAGCCAGTTTAGAACATAAGCAAATACTTTAGAACATAGATAAAAATAATTAGAAGATTAGCAAAATCAATAATTTGGACATGTAATAAGAAAAAAGTACAACATAATAAGATATAATTAGAATCAAGTTACCAATTGAATGCTTTGGAATCTTGTTACTTTGGCTGTTGTCATTTCTTGTTACTTTTTTTTAATTTTCTTATGTTCTAATGTTCTACACTTTAAGTTTTAAGTCAAAATTAATATATAATAATATATTCTAATATCCTAACTTTATAAGCATATAATTATTAAAACATAATCAAAAATACTTTAGAACATACCCATATAATTTAGAACATGAATATAATTTAGCATATAAGTTTATATGATATATTTTATATTAAAATTTTAGCATTTAATATGATTCAACAATATATTTCTTGTAAAGGTAAATACATAGAACATAAAAAATTACTGTTATATTCTTTGCAAATATCTCTCTACAAATATAAACTTAAGATCTTAACAATCATATATCCATTTTGTTCTCCTTTGACCACTTTTTTTGATCTCCTAATCACTTTGTTCCGTTCTTCATTTACTTCTGCTGTTATTATCTTCCCACAATACTCCACTCTTAATTTTTTCATTTGGTCAAACTGCAAAAAAAAAAAAAAAAAAAAAGAGTAACTTTTAGAACATAAACATAAACATTTGGTCAAATTGCAAAAAAAAAAAAAAAGAGTAACTTTTAGAACATAAACAGAAATACTTTAGAACATAAGCATATAATTTAGAACATGAATATAATTTAGCATATAAGTATAAATAATATAATAAACCATAATATATCTAAACAATAACCAAACCAAACCACAACACTAAAACCATAACACCAAAACCATAAACGAAACTAATTTAAAACATGTATCTTATGTTTTAAACTTACATTGTCTAATTCTAGTCCGAATTCCATTGTTTTACAGATTCTCCTTCATATGTTTCCATGTGCTTCAACAGGAACACTCACAATCATGTTTGTTCTTATTGCTCTTCCATGACATACTCAAGTTTCTTGTTTTGAAGGAGGATACAAAGTCACTCTTTATATTTGAGTCAATTGAGTGAACGAAATCAGCAAATGCATTCAACTGAAAAATTGGATAAACTTTAGAACATATAAGGTAAACTTTAGAACATAAAGAAAAACTGTAGAACATATAAGGCAAAAGTTAGAACAAAAGTATAATTAAAAAAATGTAAACTTGAATGTCTTACCATTAATCTATGGTAATTTCCATATTTATTGTGAAAAGGAATATTTGGTGGAAGAAATCTGTTGTCAATCAAATCAAATGTTCTTCCACAAAGTTGACACACAGCAAATAGTAGTGATCTAGTAAAACGACCGGGAAGAAAACCTAATAGATAAACAGAATTAGAACATAGATAAGCAAAATTAAAACATAAGCATGCATTTTAGAACATAAGCATATAGATTAGAACACAAGCATATAATTTTTATAACATGTAGTTTAGAACATAAGTAAGTAGTTTAGAAGATAAATAAGTAGTTTAGAACATAAGTAGATACTTTAAAACATAGATAAAAATAATTAGAACATAAACAAAACCAATAATTAGAACATATAATAAGAAAAAAGTACAACATAATAAGATACCAAATTACCAATTGAATGCTTTTGAAGCTTGTTACTTCGGTCGTTGTCATTTCTTGTTGCATTCTATCAAACAAAGCCTTCATTCTATCATCTTGCCTTTCATTTGATTTGAAGTATTTTTCTGTACAACGTATGAGCTGAAAAAGAAAAAGAAATTAAAACATAAGTAATTAGAAATAGGTGCATAGTATAATCTATATGAGAACAAAAAGAATCTACTCTTAGAACATAGTTATAATTTTAAGTTCGAAAACATACATAGCATTCAGTACTGAAAAAGAAATCTACTCTTCTTGTCTACACCACGTCTTTTATTTTCAAAATTCAATAGGCAAACATAAGCATCCACAACATTGTTCAACATGTGCTTATCTTCTATGAGACTATGAATTCATCTCTCGTAATCGTTGTCCCATGTTATCAGCATACAAAAGCTCCCTAAAATCAGAAACAATAAAATCAGAACATAAGCATGTAGTTTAGAACATAAGCATGTAGTTTAGAACATAAACACATAATTTAAAACATAAGAATATAGTTTAGAACATAAGTACCTTATTTTAGAACATAAGCATATAGTTTTACACATGTACTTTATAACATAATCTCGTAGCTTAGAACACGCAGTTTAGAACATAAGAATGAAGTTTAGAACATAAATTTATAGCTTAGATCATAAGCATATAGCTTAGAACATAAGCATATAGCTTAGAACATAAGCATATAATTTTAAAGTTTTAAAGTCTTACTTATTATCTCCTTGAGCAAACGCATACTCAGCTACCTTTCTATTGTCCACATTCTTGAAAGTTTTTCATGTTCAACCATGAAAGGTGAACGCAAGTACATTGGAAGCTTATCCTTTCCTCTTTTTTTCCGTGTCTTTTTCTTCTCCTTTTTTCTTCTCCTTGTTTCCTACTTAATTCAATTAAAAATATCACATAGATAACAAAACATAACTAAATCAAACGAAAATTTATTGATAACAAAAACCATAACCAAATCAAACCAAAATTTATTATTACCAAGTTCTAAATTAAATTTAACTAAACATAACCAACATTTGTTTTAAAGTTTACAAAATGATTACCCTTTCTTGTTCTCATTTTTTTTCTTCTTTGTTCTTCTCTTCATTCTTGCTTCCTTCATTTTCTTTCTTCTCCTCTTGATTCTCCTCTTTTTCCTCCTTTTTCTTCTTCCCCTTTTCTTCTCTCTTCTCCTCTTGGATCTCCTTTTTCCTCCTTTTTCTTCTTCCCCTTTTCTTCTCTCTTCTCCTCTTGGATCTCTTTTTTTCCTCCTCTTTCTTCTTCCCTTTTCTTCTTTCTTCTCCTCTTGCTTCTCTTCTTTTTTTCTCTTCTTTTTCTTTCTCCTTTTCTTCTTTCTTCTCCTCTTTTTTCCTCTTCTTTCTTCTCCTCTTTTTCCTCTTCTTGCTTCTCCTCTTCATCCAATGTAGGTGGATGATCTGGATTTAGAAAAGCACAATTTAGAACATTTGCTGTCACTTCTTCGTAAGTGAGTTCTGCTTCATTATCTTCTTGATTTTCTGGGACATCAAACCATAAGTAGAAACAATAAGGACACAAATAGAAATAGTTGGAAAAAATTTTAGAACATTAGAAATAATAGAATATAACCAGAAAAATTTAGAACACAAGAAGTAACTTTAGAACATAACTAATTTACAACATAATTATATTATTTAGAACATATGCAATAATTTAGAACATAATCATACAATTTAGAACATATGCACATAATTTAGAGCATAACTAATTTCAAACATAATCATATTATTTAGAAAATATGCACATAATTTAGAGCATAACTTAATTTAGAACATAATCATATTATTTAGAACATATGCACATAATTTAGAACATAATATATTATTAGAGCATATGCACATAATTTAGCACATAATCATATAATTTAGAGCATATGCACATAATTTAGAACATAAGAAGTAGTTTAAAACATAAGCATCTGATTTAGAAAAAATTTAGAACATCAGAAATAATTTAGAACATAACAGAAAAAATTTATAACATAAGAAGTAATTTTAAAACAAATCTAGTAATATTATTTCAAAAGAAAAAAGTTTGAAAATAATGTAAAACTACCAACTGCTGGTGAGGGGGTCAATAACTTGAAACTTGGAGGAGTTATATCAAAAGGTTGCTTCTTTTTTGGAGGAATTGGGGTTTTTGGTGACTCCTCATTCTTTTCTCTTTCTTCTCAATTTTTTCCTCCTCGTTTCTCTCTTTTCTGTACTGCTCTTTTTCTTCTTCTTTTGATCCAAATCTTCATAGCAATTACACCATAAAAATTAAGTATTATAGCAAATAGCAAAAAAATAATTAGAAAATAAAAAAGTAACTTTAGAACATAAGAAATATATACAATTAGGAGACAACCTAGAAATAGTTAGAATATAAAAAATTAAGAATTAACTTTAAAGCATAACCAGAAAAAATTTAGAGCATAAGAAGTAATATTAGAACATATCTAGTAAATATTAGTACATAAAAAATGAATTTGAAAATAATGTGAAATTACCAACTACTGGTGAGGGAATCAACAAGTTTTTGTCTTTATTCTCTTCATTTTCTCTTCTTTGTTCTTATCTTTTTCCTCTTCCTTTGATCTCAAATCTGCTTAACAATTAGAACATAACTAATTTAGTACATAACTAATTTAGAACATAACTAATTTAGAACATAATCATATAATTTAGAACATAAGCATGTGATTTAAGCGCATGTTTTAGAACATAAAAAGTACTTTAAAACATAAGCATCTAATATAGAACATAAGTATAATTTGGAAATTAAGCATGTACATGTGAAATTACCAACTGTCGGTGACTTTGGTGACCTTGTTTCCTCGAATTTCTTCCATGCCTTATCCATAACCATATCCAATTCTTCAATAAATGCCGGTTCATCGAAGACATGTTGATCTTGGCTGAGTATAGAAGGGCTTTTCTTTTCTTCTTGGTTCACGAATGTCTATAAAATAAGAAATTATAATTTAGAACATAATATGCATAATATTTATATAAATTTATTATACTTTAGAACATAAGCTGAAAATACTTTAGAACACAACCAGAAAATACTTTAGAACATAATTATAATACCTTTGTTGTGTACTTGCACCATATGTTGTCTATGAGATGTTGCATTTTTCCTGTTGTTTCTTCCTCAACAAAAAGATCTTTTGCTTGTTCTAACATGCCATACATCTTTTAACATTCGAGGCAAGTGTTTTTGCCAAATCTCCAAATTTGCTCAAAAAGCCCTTCATTAGAACACAAAAAATATTTTAGAACATAAAGGACATAACATGGATAATTTAACAGAAAAGGATTAAATGGAGCATAAATATAATTTACAATATAACTAAATCATACCATCATGTCATTTCGAGAAGTTGTAGAACTAGAACCTATTGATGATTTTTTTCCATTCTCTTCTCTTTTTTCCTTTTGTTTTGGTTGTTTTCTTTTTTCCTTTTGGTGCTTCTAGTATATAAATTATAAAATTTAGAAAACAACAACATAAAGTGTAGTGTTTAAACATAAACATATACAAATATCATACCAAATTGATTCCATTCTTTCCAAGAGTTTTCCATATCCAAATCCATGATCTTTTTCAAACTTATATCTCACTTGAATCCTTTCCTTTGTCCACACCGAAATTAGTGGACATTTTCTTGGTTTTTCTAACCCTCCTCTTTGTAGACGATCAAAATAGAATACCTATTTAGTACATGTTAAGAATTAATTAGAATATTTTTCACACATTTTCAACATAACAAGAATAATATATATACATAATGGTAAGAATTTAAAACTTACCATTAGAAAAGGTAAAGGACCTGTAAAGTAAGAATTTCCCTTCTTCCATACACTTACAGAATCTTTCAAGTGCTCAATCACAAATGTGCACCAATCCAATTCAGCAATTTTCTTTACATCCATACAACTATACAAGAATTTAATGTATAGTTGTGGGTTGTTTGTTGATCGAATGCAACAATTGACAACACATACCACAAAGTTCCAAAGAAATTCATCAGAAACTGATTTTTCCTTCTTCAATTCTTGAATTCTGTCAATCAATCTCTTGTTGGTTGGACTTCCCTTTTAGAGGTAAAAAAAATATAAATTAAAACCTATGGAGATAATAGATCTATTTTAAAGCAAAAAACACTTTAGAACATAAGCAAAGCACTTTAAAACATACAATTTATAACATAAAATTCATACTTTAGAACATAAAATTTAAAACATAACCACATTATATCATCATACTTTTTTGAGGCCAAACTTGCTTCTCCAAGCTTTTAGAAACTTGCTCCATTTCAGATTTGACTCATCATTTGGTTGCTCAATCCTTTTGCCTCCCAATGGCAACCCATAAGCCAAATGAACATCAATTGCCTCCAAAAAGATTTCTTGTTTTCCTCTTTGGTAACATCAAACAACATCTCTCCGTGTCAAAATTCGTAACCAAGTTTTCTGTCAACCTAGAATTATAATGAAAAATGTAAGATTTAAAGCACAATACAGCTATATTTAGAATATAATAGTCAATCTTTAGAAAATAGAAGATTAAAACATTTAGTATAATATTTAAACTTTTGAACATAATTTAGAACATTATATAATAAAAATCTATTTTAGAACATAATAAACATACATTAGAACATAACAAAAAATTAATTTAGAACATTAGTGTATAGCAATTCAAACATGAGAGTTCATAATTTTAGAATACAAGAAGTAACTTTAAAACATAAGTAATTTACAACATAATCATATTATTTAGAACATATGCACATAATGTAGAACATAATCATACAATTTAGAACATATGCACATAATTTAGAACATAGCTAATTTCGAACATAATCATATTATTTAGAACATATGCACAAAATTTAGAGCATAACTAATTTAGAACATAATCTTATAATTTAGAACATTAGTGTATAGCAATTCAAACATGACAAATCATAATTTTGAACATAACATTGATAATACTTATGATTTTAGAATATGATTTTAGAACATAACATTCTACTACTTACGTAGAATTAATATGGATTGGTAAATCCAATTCCAAAAAGCCTCCAAAACCAATGTTCCAATAGCTTGCTTTTGTTTTTTCCGAAAGATTTATCAACACATCTTCATGAATTGAGTAGGAGGTACTCTTTGATAAGGTTGCCTCTTAACTAGTTTATCTTGCTCATTAGCTTCTACTACTTGGACATCCTCACCATCTTCTTCTTTTTCAATCTTTCTTTTCTTCTTCTTCACATCCTCACCATGAATAGATAAACATAATTAGAACATAGATAAGCAAAATTAGAACATAAGCGTGCACTTTAGAACATAAAAATAAAGATTGTAAAGATTAAAGAGTATTATTACCTGAGTTTGATTTTTTTTATTGATTTTTTGTTCCTCCTCACTATCATCTTCCATCTCCTTTTTTCATCTTTCTCTTTCATCTTTACATCACCCTTATTATCATCCTCACCATCATCTTTACTATCATTATTCTTGTCATCATCCTCTACATTATTACCCTCTTCTTCTTTTTGATCTTTTTTCTCTTCTTTCCTTTTTTTTTTGCAATTTTCGAGGTGGTTGAAGCCTTGTTGGAAGTTTTCTATGTCTTATAGCAACACTTTTACTTTCAATATGCTTCTCAAATTCCGATCTATCAATTACTTCCGCTTCAACGTTTTCAACTTTCCTTTAAAAACAATTAAAAATAATTAGAATACAACTAACATTAAATAGAGTGCAAATATAAAGGGATAAGATGAACATAAACTATAATGGATACATATTAGAACATAATACAAATCTTCAGAACATAAGAGAAAATTTTAGAACATAATGGAAAACTTTAGAACATAATGGAAAACTTTAGAACATAATACAAATCTTTAGAACTTAAGGGAAAACTTTAGAACATATTGGAAAACTTTAGAACAAAATTTAAAACATAATAGGTAAAGTTTAGAACATTAGTTTAGTTACCTTTTTCTTACATAAGTAATTTCTTCTTCTTGTATATTAGTAACTCCTCCTTCTGATTTTGCTTCATTTTGGCCTTGCATTTTGCTGCAATTTTAAGAAATAAAAAACATTAGTAACATTCCAACATTATTATTATATTTTTGAACATAGGAATAATTTAAAATATGCTGAAAAATAGTTTAGAACATGCTAAAAAAGAGTTTAGAACATGCTGGAGAGTGAAAAACCCAAAATAGAATGAGTAAACTAGAAATTTAAAAGACAAATGAAACAGAAACATGATAAGGTTTGATTGAGTTTATTTTCAGCCCATGTTCTAAATTATTTCAACCTATGTTATATTTTTTTCCTATGTTCCAAATTTTTCTACCTATGTTCTAAAGTTTATTTTCAGCCCTGCAATCACAAGTTCACTACCAACAACCCCTAACCAATTAGCTGCTGCTGCATAAATCAACCACCACACTACAACCCCTACAAACAGGGGCAATCGCACCAACATCACCAATTTTGAAAAAAAGTTTGTGAATTGGGCATGACAGAATTTTATATTGTACACTATATCTGATTGTTCTGCAAAACCTTTCAGAACTAATTAATCTTCAGTCTGACATCTGACAAATGTTTTACATTATTAAATCAAATCCCATGTAAATGTAATTTCATCTTCTCAGGCTTCTCTGTTATTTTGTCCATTTTATAGCTAAAAACCAAATCCTACTAAATTAATAGATTATGTAATACTAAGTACTGTAAGGACTTAGAGGGTCAGAGCCCACATTTTTGGTGTAGTGGGAGAGGGTTTTATACTTTTACAGTTTTTATTTACTCTACGAAGTACTATATGCATTGTTCTTTTAGGTTAGCCAGGCTAGCCGCTATCGAAAAAATCAGCAAAAATCGAACACTAAATTCGAACTATAGATCCAGAAAAATAAGAAAAAATAGAACATAGAGAATAAGCCAGATTTGTTTTTAGACATGACTAATTGATGCAAGCAGAATAAGTAATGCCAAGTTGTTCAAGCTATGCTTGCTCATTAATCTTCATACCACCATATGACAACAATAGCCACCATCCATACCACCATATGCAACAAAATCTTCATACAAACATGGCTTCTCCTCTCAATGACAACAATAGCCACCAAATCAAGGCAACATGTACAGCAATCCCGGTCACTCGTATTGTGTCCATTGGTAATCCAAAAGATGACTCAGACTCACTACTCATCAAACTCAAAGTCGATTTCAAGCCATTAAATAACATTGACGGAAGAGTGTTATCACACATATCCATCAACAACAAATACCAGATACATATCCATCAACAAGAAAAAAAACAGTGATTTTAAGAAATACTGGACATTCATATTCATAGCTATAATTTCGCTTACTAACGAAATCGAGCATTTAGCAGACATTTTAAAAAAAACGCAAATATCAACTCACGAAATATCAAAAACAAATCAAAAACCATAAAAATCGAAAACAGAAAAACCATTAAAATCGAAAAAATCATCGAAAAATCGAACTAAAAAAACATAAAAACGCAAATATCAAATCACGAAATCGCAAAATCAAATCAAATAGTCGGAAAACATAAAATCGCAAAAATCAAAACAATAAATCGCAAAATGTACTTGAACAACATGCTAAGTTCATGGAAATTTGAACAAAATCGAAAAAAAAAAACGCAAAATCAAATCAAAAAATCGGAAAACATAAAATCGCAAAAAGCAAACCAAAAAATCGCAAAATCTACTTGAACAACATGCTAAGTTCATGGAAATTTGAACAAAATCGAAAAAAAAAATACCTGAGTCGAAAATCCTTCAAATTGCAATTTCTATGGAGATTTTTGGGGGTTTGCAAAAGAGAATGAGATGAGCACGAAGAGAGAGAAAGTTAGAGGAGAGAGAAAATTTTGATCGGGTGGTAGGGCCGTAGGGGGTATGAGGAAAAATACGTGTTTTAATCTTAACCGTCTAAATTACCTTAATCCTACGG
>NW_018745484.1:0-33207 GCF_001683475.1 Chenopodium quinoa
GTTTGCGATAAGGCGGCTGTTAGGATTTGTGTGGATGTGTGAGTTTTATGACCACCAGCCTAATATGCAATTGTTTAGGGCTGTGTTTAAATTAAAGAGGGTAGTTGGGAATACGCCGAGAGGTTGGTGGACTTTGGACTAGCAAAATGGCGGGTGACATGCTTCCCAACTAGTCCGACTATAAAGGACTGGCAGAGCAAGTGGTTTTGGGTGAGAGTGCCGTTGTTGAAGGCATAAATTCTCCTACCGGGCACCGCATCATTGGACCAAGGTTAGGAATGACACCGAGAAGGTGTTAAAGAAGTCTGAGTTGAGTGCTGCTAACTAGAAGATGTTTGAAAGGTTTGCTGCTGATAAGTCAAAGGAAACAAGAAAGATAATTTATGAGGCTTTTGGGCCGAGTAAGTATCGGCGGGATGTCCTACCCGGGTACTGGCTGCCTCACTATGAGCAGATAAGAAAGGAGCTGTATCTGGCAGCCGGAGGTCTGAGCCGTGTGCATACAAAAGGTTAGTGATCCGGTTGCCAGTCAGCTGGGAAGGGAAAATCGTTGGATTGGTTTTTGTCATTATCCGTTATTGCATGTGTATAGTTTAACGTTTTATGCGTTTGTCTGTCATGTTCTCCTTCTTTTTCTTGTTATTGTGTTTATTGCTAAATTTTTTTGTGGTGTTGTGCAGAGGAGGCGCAAGAAAATAATATACCTCTAGCTCGGTCTATATAAGGCAAACAAATCTCTGGTTGACCCATTCCCACCAGAGCCGGAAGATAGAGAGCCGACGTTGGAAAAGCGGGCCAAACAGCTAAAGAATCCGACAACTAGGAAGACCGGTATGGGTGTAAAGAAAAATACCAAATTATGCGGAATTGGCGGCTAGGGTGTCGACCAGAAGCACCAGCTGAGAAGAAAAAGGACACTGCAGCGGCTCCTGTGAAAGAAAAGGAAGCTGCGGGGCCTAAGCCAGCTGCCAAAGTCGATGATGAGGGTTTTGACTTAGAGGAGATTAACCTGGCCAAAGGCCTGTCCGCGTCAGAGGTCTTGATCGGAAGAGGGAGAGGAAACAGGGTGGGCCTGTCTTTAGAGAAACCAGCGGTTAATCAGGCAAAGGTTCACGTGGAAGGGAAAGGGAAGGGGAAGCTGCCGGACCAACCGCTGGTGCAGGAGTACTACAACGTTGAACCGGAAACGGATCAATTGTTGTACAACATGTGCCATCAATGCACAGCCAGTAGCAGCACACTCAACCGGTTTCACAGGTACGCATGGCTGATGTTTAATTTGAATCTGTTTAGGTAGTGTGAATGGTCTTGTTGTGTTTTTTTTTTTTTTTTTTTTTTTTTTTTTTTTTTTTTTTTTTTTTTTATATCCATGCATATGATATATGCTAATGGAGTACATGTTATTCTTGACATAGGGTTATCTGACTGGTTGAACCCTGCTGGTTCAAGTAATGGGGTAGAGCATTCCTCTCACCCCATTGGGACTGAGTCACAAGTTGCGGTTGATGAACCGCGGGCTATGGCTAACGAGTCTCAGGCCATGGCTGACAAGCCAAAATCTCCGGTTGTTGAGCAGCCGACTGTGATTATAGACGATGATGGAGAGGAAGATGAAGGTGAGGAGGAGACAAAAAGGGAGAGGCTGAAGCAGGATGCCGGTTGGAACAGGCTGAGAGAGAGAAAAGGGAAAAGAGATAGAGAGAAGATGCAGAGGAGGAAGAAAGGCGGGAAGTGTTGAGAAGGGATCAGCTACGGAGATTGCACAGTATCTGCTGACAGACTTTACCCGGAAGATCTCTAGGCGGCCTTCACTGTTTGAGGCAGCCAATTTAGAGATATGGTTGCAGCAGGTACTGTCAATGGACCTGCCAAAGTGCCAATTTGCGGAGGATCCTACACGCTGGTTGGAATTCTCCTTCACCATGGTAAGTGTTAAGATGTCTGCTTGGGTTTTTTATTATGAGCTAGGGTAGTTGTAGCGGCTAAGGTGTTTGTGCAATGTTTTACCTAAAGAGTTGTGTTGTGTATTGCAGCATGCTTATATGGATGAAATGGGTGGTTATTCGGCGGCCATGATGATGGGTATGCTGGCCAGCGCTCATTCAGAAAATAACAAGCTGCAAGATCAACTGCGGCTGGAGAAGAGGAATTACCTTGCTGAGCTGAAGAAGAAAGACTGCGAGATCGAGGAGGTAAAAAAAGAAAGACAGCAGGTGGAAGAGAGGTTAAGGGAAGAGATTGAAACGAGGGCTGGTGAAGAGCGAGAAAGATTACAGATGTTATGGGAGGAGAAACAAAAGGGCTGGGTGGATGAGATGTTGCGGTTGCGGGAGGAGTTAGAAGCAGAGAAGAAGGAAAAGGCTGTCTTATCTGGTCAAAAGGAACTGGCCGAGGCTGCATCTGCAAGCATAAAGAAAGCACTAGGGCGTGGTTGTGTAGTTTAAAGGCTGAATTGGCCCTTGTGTGGTTACCCGATGGCAGGAAGAGGGGCTAAACAACTGCTGTCTAGCACAGCAACAGGTTGGAGGAAACTTCAAATACTTTGGTGGAACTGCAGGGCGGGTGGCTGCATTGGAGGCTGAACTTAAGGAAAAAGAGCATCTGAAATATACTGATGAGCAGTTTGCTGAGCAGTTTTGGAATGCCTGGAAAGCCTGCAGAAGATGTCATGGTCATGGTTTTCCTGACCTTGTCATGCCCTACTCAAAAGTAGAAGAGGCCTTTAATGCAGACCTTTAGCGGGTTCCTCTTTCTGTTGAGAGAGAAATTGATGCAGCTGATGATGAAAATATGGCCCATTCTTCTACTGCTTGGCACTGTTGTGACCGCAACTGGTGCAGGAGATGGCCTATCTGCTGATGAGAAGGTAAAGGCAGGTGATGAAGAGGACCAGGAAGGGGTAGCATAGGAAGGTGGGTGGGAATCTGGGGTTGAGTCAGAAGGATCTTCCTGATGGCTTAACGTGTTTTTACACCGCTGATTTTATTGCTAACTTAGTGCCTCACTTGTAGTTTTGATTTCTGTTGTATTTTTATGTATGTTTTTGGCCTGATATTTGGCAATCAATTGTGAGGATTTTGGGAGTCTTTTAAATTGATTTCTCGGGTGGCCACCGAAGTTGTAATCTTTTAACATTTAATGTTTTAAACAAGTTTTTTAATGATAAGTATCTGTCTGTTTCTCCCTTGTACCATTTGGCTTTAATGTTTTGTTTGTCTAGTACTTGTTACTTTCATTTGTTTGTTTTTTTTTTAGTGAATAATGTTTGTGTGTCAGCTAGTCGTAGTTAGTCGTCCCTGCGTTACTATACTGACTGTCAGATGGTACAAACAGTTTTATGCTGCTTTGTCCTGCTGAGTTATGCCAACTAGACTGTAGCTAGGTTGGCTGCCAAAGCCGTTGTCTCAATGGATTTGTGCGATGTAAAAGAAAAGACTGTTTCTTTTATTTGGCAATGAGCACATAACCAGCAGATGAACCTGCTGGAGATGACTAGATTTAGGAATTTTATTTAAGAGAAATAAAAACCATGTCTCATTTATATATATGAGAACTTGCGGATAAAAACATCCGATTCTTAAGCTAGTATTACATAGAATCTAGTCCTAAACAAAGTACCTTTTGAGGACATCTGAGTTCCAGTGATGCGGGAGCAGTTTTCCATTCATATCTTGCAAGAGGAAGGTGCCCGGTAGTTTAGCTTGAGCTATTTGGTATGGTCCTTCCCAATTGGCACTGAGCTTCCCATGAATATTTCCCTTCTGTACTGGCAGCCGCATTTCGTAGGACTAGGTCTCCTACTTTAAGGGACCGGATTCTAACCTTGTAGTTGTAAGAATTTCTCATTTTCTGCTGGTAGGCGAATATTTTTAGTTGGAAGATGCTCTGGTTTCATCTAGTAAGTCTAAGTTCTCTAACAGCTTTTGACTGTTGGATTGTGGATCATAGTACTGGACTCGTAGACTCTGTTCACCTACTTCAACAGGTAATACTGCATCTGAGCCATATACCAAATGAAAAGGGGTTTGTCCTGTTGCCTCTTTTTCTGTTGTTCTTAATGACTAAAGGACCCCAAGTAGCTCCTCCACCCACCTAGCCTTTTCTGCTTCTAACTTAGTTTTGAGGCCGTTGAGGATAACCTTGTTAGCGGCTTCGGCCTGGCCGTTACTTTGTGGGTGGCTGACCGCTGAGTAGGCAAATTTTATCTGGAAATTCTCGAGCCATTTCCGTAACGGGTTATTATCAAATTGTTTTCCATGGTCAAAGACTAAGCATTGGGGATTTCGAAGCGAGTTATGATGTTTTTCCACAGGAATTTTTTGACCGCTTGCTCGGTAATACTTGAGACAGCTTCTGCTTCGACCCATTTGCTGAAGTAATCAACCGCGACAATCATGTACTTCTTAGCTGCTACCGCTCTGGGAAATGGTCCTAGTATGTCGCATCCCCATTGTGCAAAAGGTAGCGGGGTTACTACTGGTAATAGATCTTGCGATGGTTGATGGATAACTGGTGCGAACTTTTGGCATTTGTCACATTTGCGCACCTTTTCTTGTTCATCCGCTATCATCGTTGGCCAGTAATATCCGATGCGGAGAGCTTTGTGAGCCAGCGTTCTCCCGGCAATGTGGTGCCCGCATATACCCAAATGGATTTCTCTTAAAACATAATCGGCCTCGTCGGGTCTGATAAATTTCAAGAGTGGTGTGGAGAATGATCTGCGATATAGTTGTTTGTCTATCAGGCAGAATTTGTTTGCCTTTGTTTTGATTTTCCTTGCTGCCCGCTTGTCATTAGGTAAGGTACCTGTTTCTTTATACTTCAAGATGTCGTCCATCCAAGAAGGTTCCTGGTCCAACTGGAGTAGACTATTTGACTGTGTTTCGATGCTGCGGTTGGATGCGGTTTCGAAAAAGAAGGAGTGGCCAAGGGCGGGTGAACGTGACGCGGCAAAAGTTGCTAACGCATCAGCATGAGTGTTTTCTTCTCTTGGTATCAACTGTATCTGTACCTTCTGTATTTTGGATATGAGATCCTTTGCTTGCTCCAGATATTGAATTATTAAATCCCCCTTGGCTTCAAATTCCCCGCTAATCTACTTGGCCGCTAGTTTGGAATCTGTTTGTAGGATGATATTTTGAGCCTTAAAGAGGACAGCAAGACGTAAAGCGGCTATGATTGCTTCGTACTCTGACTCGTTGTTGGTGGCAGCAAACTGAAATTTAAGCGCACATTGTATGTCTAGCTTGTCGGGTGTGGTGATGACTATTCCTGCCCGCAACCGTTGACATTGGCTGCTCCATTTGTCATGATATGCCATGGTTCTCCAACTGGTTCTAATACTTCCGGGCATGAGCATTCGGATAAGAAGTCTGCTAGATCCTGGGCTTTTATAGTTGGGCGAGGTTGGAACTTGATTCCGAAACTGGTTAGCTCTAATGCCCACTGAATTATCCATCCTGATTTATCAAGTTTTTCCATGGCTTTTTCTAAGGGTAGGTTGGTGAGGATAACGACTTGATTTGCATCAAAATAGGGGCGCGGTTTTCTGGCCGCTATTATGATGGCGTATGCAGCTTTTTCGATAGTCGGATATCTTGTCTCCGCATCATTCAGGGTATGACTGACGAAGTATATCGACCGGTGTTGCCCTGCTTCCTCCTTGACTAGGACATCACCCAAAGCAGACGGGCTGATTGATATATACAGATACAAAATATCTTCTTCTATGGGCCTAGTCAAGGTTGGAAGTGAGGATAGGTGTGTTTTGAGTTTTTGGAAAGCTTCTTGCTGCTCAACATCCCATATGAAGGTTTTATTACCCTTAAGTACTTTGAAAAATGGGAGGGCTTTTTCCGCGCACCGCGATATGAAACGTGATAGGGCCGCCATACGGCCGGTTAACCTTTGGACATCCCGAATGCATGTGGGCTCCGACAGATTTATGGATGCTTGAACTTTATCCGGGTTAGCGTCTATACCCCGTTCACTAACCATAAAACCCAAAAACTTTCATGCTGCAACTCCGAATACACATTTCTTTGGGTTGAGCTTCATGTTGTACTTTCGCAGACTTGCAAAAGTCTCTTGTAGATCGGTTATATGGTCCTGTTCTTTGATGCTTTTGACAATAGAGTCATCTAGATAGACTTCCAGGTTGCGGCCTTTTTGTGACTGGAAAACATTGTCGACCAGGCGCTGGTAAGTAGCACCGGCATTCTTCCAACCGAAAGGCATCATTTTGTAGTTATAAACACCATTGTTAGTGATAAATGTCGTTTTCTTTTTATTCGACTCGTGCATAAACACTTGATGGTAGCCGGAGAAGGCGTCAAGGAAGCTAAGCATTGCATGCCCGCTGGTGGAGTCCACTAGTTGGTCTATCCTGGGCAATGGATAACAATCTTTGGGACATGCTTTGTTAAGAATGGTGAAGTCAACGCACATTCTCTAACCGCCAGTATTTTTGCGTACCATCACTACATTGGCTAACCACTCTGGGTATCTACACGGTTCTATGAATCCGGCGGTTAATAGTTTATCCACTTCCTCTTGTATTGCCCTGTTTTTCTCAAAGGAAAAAGATCGTCGTCTCTGTTGTACCGGTTTTATGGCTGGGTTTATACTCAAGTGGTGTGATATGACCGACGGCGGTATACCGGGCATTTCATCTGCTGAGTAGGCAAAGACGTTGGAGTGCTCTTGTAACAGAGATATGAGATTAATCCGGAGGTCAGATATCATGCCTCTGCCTATCTTGACCATCTTTCCGGTACCCGCTATTAACTCAACTTCTTCTATATCCTCGGTTGGCGAAGGCGAATCGACCGCCATTGGTCGTGCATCAGGCTCAGGTAGGTTTTCTGGCTTTACAGTGTTGTGGGATCGTTTTTCTCCTACCTTGGGTTGTTTTAGTGAGGTCAGGTTACAGCTCCTGGCTACTTGCTGGTTCCCTTATAACCGTCCCACTATCTTCTCATTAGTGATGAACAGGAATGTGAGATGGAGTGTGGAAGCTACTCCTTCCATGTCATTCATGAATGGTCGTCCCATGATAACATTGTATGGGCTGGGTACGTCTATTACTAAAAATTCTATCATTTGAGTTCTTGAAGACGCGTGCCACCCGATAGTCACTAGTAAGGTATTTTTCCTGCGGGTATCACGACTTGTCCGGTGAATCCAGTAACCGAGGATGGACAACTGGTTAAGTATTCATCTCCGATACTTAGCTGATCGAAAGTACTTTTGAAGAGGACATTTACGGAGCTACCACTGTCTATGAGCACTCTATGAACCGCTCGGTTAGCTATGTCGATAGTTACAACGAGGGGGTCATTGTGCGGGTATGTAACTCCGGCACAATCCTTTTTAGTGAAGGTGAGGTCTGGAATACTTAGGGAATATTCTTTTGGATCTACAAATCGGTTGTAGTTCACCTAATCGGTCAACTGTCGCAGCTTGTTTTTGTTGTTGCTAAGGGTGGATGTTGATCCGTATATCACGAATATATCAGGTCCTGACTGGACACGATTGTTTGTGGGTCCGAGTCTATTATCCTGTCTAGCTGGCTGCTCCTGGTCCAGGTCCTAAGAGTGTGGGTTGCGCTCTAACAGGTGGTAATGGGGGTCTGCCTTGTTGGTTATTTCTCCCCGCATTGCTATTATTCCTATGAGAATTCACCCATGACTTGTATTGCGCAAAGTGGCCATTTCGGATGAGGTCTTCGATATTATTCTTCAACTGATTGCACTCCTCTGTTGAGTGACCTGGGCATTCGTGGAAGTCACAATACTTGTCCGGATTCTTCCCGACCATTTCTTGTCTGGGGGTCTCCTCCACCTTGAGTCGTTTCTGTTCATTATAAATATATTCCGACGGGATGCTGTTAGCGGAGTATATGTGGAGAACTTTTGAAAGCTGCTGTCAAGGATGTTAAACTTGGGCGGTTCTCTCTTCTGTGGTTGCAAGGCTGGCTAGGGATATGCCGCTGGCTCTTTTCTGGGGGCGGCTGGTACGACGTATGGTGGTTGTGCTTTAGCGGGTGGCTTTTTCACTCTATTCTCTTCTACCCGCTCTAGCTCCTCAGCTTGGATGAATTCATCAGCTTTGGTTAACCCTTCGGTTAAGGACTTTATTTTCTTTATATTGAGGTACTTGAGGAAATCACATGGCTGCATCCCACTTTGCAGTGCAAACATGGCCATCTGTTGGGGTAGTTCTGGGATTGTAACAGCCTCTTTATTGAATCTGCCTAGGTAGTCACGTAGAGATTCACCCGGAATTTGACGTACAGAAAACAATTCTACACAAGTCTTTTCCCTTCTGCGGTTGCTGACAAAGTGACTGGTGAACGCAGAGGTCAACTGTTCGAAGCTGTAGATAGATCCGGGCGGTAGGCTTTTGAACCATGCTTGGGCAGGGCCGGTGAGCGTAGTGGGAAAGTATTTGCACCAGGTGGCGTCCGTGTACTGAAAAAGGTACATATGGCCTTTATAAGAATGGACATGGTCAGTAGGATCACCCGCGCCGTCATACTTTAATGTTGGGGGTATCTTTGCCCGCGCTGTCTTTTCCAATAATAGGGGTACCGCAAACGGTGAATTAGTTGGCAAGCGGTACATGGGTTGTTGCTCTATGCCCAGAGGTATGTAGGGCTCAGCCACATCTGATTCGGTTTTTGATGGGGTGGCTGCTACAGCTGGCGGCGGGTGAACTTCGCCGTCCGCTGACCTCTGGCTTTGCTCTGTTGGGTTGAGCGTCCCTGGGTATTTTTTTGTCGAAAAGACGACGCCGGATTGGATCATCCTGATTAATAGATTTATGGTTGGCAGATCGCTTTTTGGGTGTATTAGGGGTTCTCTTCGATGTGGTGCTGGCTTGTGTAGCAGTTGGTGTGCGGAATGACTGGTCCTCTGACAGCCGTTCTGCTCGTCTTATTATGTCATAAGCATGAGCGACTTCAGATGGAGTGGATTGGTCCGTGACACTTCCAGGTACGGATTCTTGGTTCCAAGCACGTGACGGGTCATACGACTCGTCCGTTCCTTCTTCGTTGTTGATAAGAGACATTATTCTTGTGGCAGACGGAGGTACTTTGGCAACTAAAAGATGTGACTTTCTAGAGACCCTCCTTCTAGCGCCAATTGTTCCTGTTGGATTCGGTGATGATGCTGCGGGCGTAGTCAGTCTACTGAGCTGCTACCAAAGTACTTGGACCTTGAATGTCTGCACAGAATAAACGTGAACTACCCTCAAAGGTGTAAGTTTTCTTGTGTGTTGAGAGTGTTCTTTTTATGTGTGTGTAGCTGCCTTTTTATGAGGGTTTCATTAGATATATATAGGCCATAGTAGGCGCAAGTGGGCTTAGTGGTTGTAAGCAAGTGGGCTTAATGGGTGCTAAGCACATGGGCTTTAATGGATGTATTTGCTTTTAGGGGAGTTACTGGTTTTGCCGTGCATATATTTACATGGTTCAAGCCGGGTGAGATCTGACTTGGTTGGCCGCGGTTGGTGGGGTCTGAGTTGTGTGGCCGCGATCATTAGGCCGGTTGATGACGGCATTATTCTGGTACACTAGTAATATGTGATTTTTGTCCATATCATAAATGGTAAAAAAATCTATATATTTTGCAAATAATAATAACTTGAGTTTGCTCATGTTATTTAAATACCTATGTTTTGCATGCATTATTAAATATAAATTAGAGCTTCGGAAAAGTTTCCACAAATGCCTGAAACGAAAACGTGTTGGAAACAGGAAATGCGAACCCTCAAAAGAGTTTCCGTGCATCAGAAGGCCATATATAGTCAATGTAAAATGAAAAATTAAGACCATGGATGTGAGTCTTTGATCAATACTTGTTTCTTGAGGAGGGTTGAATAATAGCCTCACATTTAGGAATTGTGACCCTAAATATGGGGTAATACCCCTAAATATTAATTTATGCTTCCGCAATCATTATACCTTTTGAATATGAAATTTGGGGGTGTTACAAACAATATTTTACTTAAGAGCACTCCTTGTTTCTCACGCCGAAAGTCGTGAGTTTTCTGAGCATGCCCCAAAAATTCAACTTTTACTCTTTATATTATCACTATTATCATTATCATTATTGTTAGCACATCATGTTTTAAATCGCTTTCATCACCATATCTCATGTTATAAAGTATTAAAAATTGAATTTCTATTGTTTCACATACAATCATGTAAAAAATTTAATATTTCATGTATTATAATCTTTGATATAAGGATCTTAAAAAATCAATATTGCATTGTGAATAACATAATATAACAAATTTTGTACTAATATTGTTATATATATTGTTTTTCATGGTATTTTAATTAATATGTTGTTGCAAAGACCCTCAAAACAGATTTCTACCACGAACGTGTGTTGTTGATGATGTCATACCATCACAGTGACCCATCTTCCCCGAATCCACAAGACCATTACATGGAGTCAGGTGCAAAACTAGGCACTTTACATGGGAGTCAATCCGTTCTCAAAACATTAAAGGAGGATTTTATTCTCTCCAATCTTGTTTTGCTACTGTAATCGAGCGGACACCTTGTCACTCAATGATGGGCCTTCCTATGCACCCTGCCACACATGGTGGTGGAAACAAAACATACGGAATCAAATAGAAGTGAAATGGATTTAAATAAAGCAAATGGAATCCAATAGAAGCGAAAAGAATTCTAATAAAGCTAATGTAATCCAATAGAAATGAAATGGATTCCACAAAGCAAATGGAATCAAACAAAAGTGAAACAGATTTAAACAAAGCAAATGGAATCAAATAGAAGTGAAACTAATTCAAACAAACCAAATGGAATCATATAGAAGTGAAACGGGTTTGAACAAAGCAAATGGAATCCAATAGAAGTGAAACAGATTCCAATAACCGAATGGAATCATATAGAAGTGAAACAAATTCATACAAAGAAACTGGGATCCAATAGAAGTAAAATAAATTTAAACAAAATGAATGGGATCAAATAGAAGTGAAACAGATTCAAACAAAGCAAATGGAATTGAATTTAAGTGAAATGGATTCAAACAAAGCAGATTGAATCCAATAGAAGTGAAATGAATTCAAACAAAGAAAATGTAATCTAATAGAAGTGAAACAGAATCCACAAAGCAAATGGAATTAAATAAAAGGCAAACAGATTCCAACAAAGCAAATGGAATCAAATAGAAGTAAAACAGATTCAATCAAACCAAATGCAATCAAATAGAGGTGAAACAAATTCAAACAATGGAAATGGAATCAAAGAGAAGTGAAACAAATTCAAACAAAGCAAATAGAAGTGAAGCGGATTCAAACAAAGCTAATGGAATCAAATAGAAGTGAAACAATTTCAAACAAAGCAAATAGAATTAGACAGAAGTGAAATGGATCCAAACAAAGCAAATGGAATCCAATAGAAGTCAAACGAATTCAAACAAAGAAAATGTAATCAAGTAGAAGTGAAACAATTCCATAAAACAAATGGAATCAAATTGAAGTGAAATGGATTCCACAAATCAAATGGAATAAAATTGAAGTGAAATGTATTAGCAAATGGAACCAAATAGAAATGAAACAGATTCAAACAAAGCAAATGCAATCAAATAGAGGTGAAACAAATTCAAAGAAAGCGAGTGGAATTAAAGAGAAGTGATACAGATTCCAATATTTAAATGGAATCAAATAGAAGTGAAACGGTTTCAAACCAAGCAAATGGAACCTAATAGAATTGATATGAATTCATACAATGGAATAAATAAAAGTGAAATTTTTTCCAAAAAAAATAAATGGAAGCAAATAGAAGTGTAACGAATTCAAAAAAAGAAAATGGGATCAAATAGAAGTGAAACATATTGAAACAAAGCAAATTGATTCCAATAAAAGTCAAACAAATTCAAACAAAGCAAATATAACCAAATAGAAGTCAAAACCATTCAAACAAAGCAAATGAAATAAATTAAAAGTGAATCTATTTCCACAAAGAAAATTGAATTATATAGATGTGAAACAGATTCAAAAAAGAAAATGGAATCAAATAGAAGTGAAACGGATTCCAACAAAGCAAATGGAATCAAACAGAAGTGAATCTGCCAATTCCACAATGTAAATTGAATCCGATAAAAGTGAAATGGATTTAAATAAAGCAAATCAAACAAAATGAATGGAATCAAATAGAAGTCAAACAGATTCAAATAAAGCATATAGCAAAAAATAGAATTGAAATTGATTCAAATAAACTAAATGGACTTAAGTAGAAGTGAAACAGATTCAAATAAAGCAAATGGTATCCAATAGAAATGAAACGATTTCCAATAACCAAATGGAATAAATATAGAAGTGAAACGGATTCAAACCAAGCAAATCGAATTAAATAAAAGTAAAATGGATTCGAACAAATCAAATGGAATCAAATATAAGTGAAACGGATTCAAACAAAGCAAATGAAATCAAATAGAAGTGAAAAGGATTTAAACAAAGCAAATGGAATCCAATAGAAGTGAAATTAATTCAAACAAAGCAAATGTGATCAAGTAGAAGCGAAACGGATTCCTCAAAGCAAATGGAATCAAATAAAAGTGAAATAGATTCAAACAAAACAAATGGAATCAAATAGAAGTGAAACTGATTTAAACAAACCAAATGTAATCAAATAGAAGAGAAAAGGGTTCAGACAAAGCAAATGAAATCCAATAGAAGTGAAACGTATTCCAATAACCGAATGGAATCAAATAGAAGCGAAACATATTCAAACAAAGCAAATGGAATGCAGTAGAAGTGAAACGAATTCAACAAAGGAAATGGAATCAAATAGAAGTGAAACGGATTCCACAAAGCAAATTGATTTAAAAAAAGTGAGAAACGAATTCAAACAAAGCTAATGGAATCAAATAGAAGTAAAACAGATTCAAACAAACCAAATAGAATCAATTAGAGATGAATTGGATTAAAACAAAGCTAATGAAGTCAAATAGTGAAATGGATTCTAGTAACCATACATGACCTTTTCAAGACTGGCCAAATGGCTAGACAGTGGAATTGTACCTTTATATCACTTATCCCCAAACTTCAAAACCTTATGTATGTTAAACATTATAGATCCATTGCTTGCTGCACTGTTGTCTATAAGTTAATCTCAAAGATCTTGACAAAAAGAATGGCTCATATCATTGGAGAAGTAATTTGTGATGCTCAAGTTGGATTTATTCCAGGATAACACATAGGAGACAATATCCTATTGTCAATTGTACAGATCATGAGCTACAACCATAAATTCATATCTCCAAAATTTGTGATAATAGTAGGCCTCAAAACAAACTATGGTTCTATTAATTGGCCAAACCTAAAATCAATGTTATATGAACTTGGATTTCCTCATAGATTTGTAACTTGGGTGACGAGTTGTGTGACTATTGTTTCCTATTCAGTGATGATCAATGGCTACCCTACTAAGACTTTCCCAACTAAGAAGTGTAACACCCATGAGATTGGTTTAATAAAATTTGATGAGCTACTCATGCCAACAAGATGCATCTTCCTTTTAGGGAGCTCATATGCTAAGATACTCCGCAGTTAAGCGTGCTTGGTTGGGAGTAGCCTTGGTATGGGTGACCTCATGGGAAGTTTCTTACGGTGCACATGAGTGAGGACAAAATATGTCGAAAGGACTCGTGTTGGCTTGTGGGATCAGTTATCAACACCCACATGATGTTTATGGATGGCTTATTACTTCTCACAAAAGCTGACAATGCCTCAGTGATAAGTGGCTCAGAGGGCCACTTACATAGTCATTTTCCTACTTAATTAGGGCTCTTTTATGTCCATTTAGTGTCTTCTAAGGTTAGGTTAGGTTAGTTTTCACTCTTTTAGTAGTCTTAGCCTAGGAATTTGGTAGAATTTGGGTGTTTTCGAGTCATAATTGATGTGCTTTATGTGATTCCTATGCTACGACTTGTATTAGTTTGAGCCCCTGTAGGTACTTTGGAGGCGAATTAATTACAATCATGCCCTTAATATATATATTAAATTTGGCCAAAATAGACGCTCTGAAGGATTAAAGTGTCCTGTCACGAAGTGACACTCGGCCCACTGGGCGATGTGCGCATGGAGCGCATAAGGGCCCTTATGCACAAGTGGAATTAGTCTAGAAAGTTCTAGGATGTGTAGGTCTAGATCCTTCGTTTGAGGAGGTTAGCAATGTTCTAGAATTTTAGGGGAGTTGTAGTGGTGGCCTATAAATAGGCACCTAGGTTCATTTGTGCAAATAATTAGAGAGAGTACATTTAGAGAGTTCCACATTGTAAACTATTCGTGTGAGTAATGCGAGTATCCTTTTCCCAAATACTTGAGTGTTCTCTTTCAATAACATCCATCTACTTAGAGTGAGGCTAACATAAGGCACTAGGTTGCCAAGCGAGTGTGACTCTATATGACAAGGGGTCCTAACTTAGGGTCTAGGCACAAGTGTGTCTTACCAAGTACGAGATTTCATAGGCACAAGAGTGAAGTGCCAAGGTCAAGTGAAGCCTGACTTGCCTTGCGATGTATTGCGAGGGAAGTGGTGCACGTGATTGACTAGCTTTTTGGAAGTCAAGAGTCGGCACATGACCCCAACACTCCAATATGACCTCCAAAGTACCTGCAAAGGGCTCAAATACACATTATAGCATAGGATTTACATTATAAGCACTGGAAACGACCCAAAAACACCTAATTTTTTGCACCAAATTCCACATACTAACCCAATTCGAACACAAAAGTGAAAAGTAACCTAAAATCACATCAAATGGACATAAAAGAACCCTAATTAGGTAGGAAAATGACCCTATAGGTAGGATTGACCTAACCTAACCTGTTCAGAACTGTTAAAACCTGATAGACCCTGATTAGAATTCATGAAACCTGATTGACCCTTATAGCCCCGATGAAACCTAATTAAAATTGATAAGCCTTGATCATACCCGATTGACCATAAAACCTGATTAAAACTTATAAGTCCCGATCAAACCTAATTTCCTTTGATCAGATCTGATCAAACTTGATTAGACCTTATGAGACTTGAAATCCAATTGAAAAGTATATAATTAAGAGAGAAAAACTTATAAATAAATTAAAATAAATAATTGCATATTTGTTATTAAAGTTCTAACACTAAAGATATTTTCAAGGTGTCAATAATAAACATTACTTATTCAGCTTTACTTATGATATATCGGTTTTTTCAAGTTGTGACACTTTGAATCAAAAGAAAAAAACAACTTTCACAAATTTAATCAATTTTTTTATTAATTTATTTATATCTGTTACTTTTTAATCAAATTTTTTAAAGTATCCATATTTATTCTATAAAAAAAAAAAGAGATGGGAAAAAATTATCGATGATATATGGTCCAGGGTTTGTTTTATATCTCGAGATCAAATATGTTAAGTATTAGGAAAAACAATACCTATAAAAACATTGTTGTTATTATTATTATTATTATTACTATTATTATTATTATTATTATTATTATTATTATCTGGTTTCCAACAATTTTATTTATATGTGCTAATAATTTCCTTAAATCTTATTAAATTTATGAATTCTTATGAAATCTGATTGGAACTTATAAAACCACATTATAACTAATTGAAATAAATGAGAGCGGATTGAAATTTATTACTAAATTTAATCAGACCAGACTAGACCAGACCAGACCTGATTGAAACTTATTAAACCTTATGAGAAATGATTGAAACTTATTAGACATAATCTGACCTAAAATGACTTGAAAAATAAAGCAACCTAATTCATGACATACATGCCCCAATATATCGTGAATCCTCGTGCTTATTCCACCTCTCATATTTTTCTATTGCTTTCCTCTATCCCACTCCCTCTCTACTATCTTGGCGACCATCACTGTTAGGGCTGTCCATATTTCGGACAAAAATCCAAAGTCCAATCCAATCCAATCCAAATAAGCAATTTGGATTTGATTTTTGTAAATTTGGGTTGGCTTTGGAATCAAAATTTTAAAATCTTGGATTTTCAGATTGGATTTGGACTGAAAATTTTGAAATCCAAAAATCCAATCCAATCCAAAATACATACATACATACATACATATATATATATATATAATATATATATATATATATATATATATATATAGGGGAGGGATCCAATGAGAAGTGTGAAAAACAATCTAAATCGTTGGATTTTGGATGGACGGTCATGATTTCTTGCGAATGTGCATAATTTTTGCACAGATGTGCATAATTCTGTGATCGGATGTGCATAAATTTTCATTAGATGTGCATAATTTTCATTCGTCGAAAAATTATGCACATCCGATAAAAATTTATGCACATTCATTCACAAATTTATGCACATCCGTGGAAAAATTATGCACATTCACTTTAAATCATAGCCGTCCATCTAAAATTCAACGATCTAGATTGCTTCTCATACTTTTCACTTTAAGGTCCCTTCTCATTTGATTCTATATATATATATATATATATATATATATATATATATATATATATATATATATATATATATATATATATATATATATATATATATATATATATATATATATTTTAATGTAGTATGACTTTTTTATGTGTGTTAAGTATATTTCTTAAGACTTATTTTAACTTATTTGTGTGTCTTAATGTAGTATGACTATTGACTTCTATAAATTTGTGTGTTTAAAGTTGAGTATTTTTGTTTGTTTTTTTAAAAATTAATTCGAATTGGGTCGGACTGGATTTAAATTATACAACCTTAGATTAGATTGGATCGGATTGGATTGGATACAAACCAACTTTAGATTGGATTTGGACTAGAAAATTAGATTCCAAACTCTTATTCAGATTGGATTGGATTGGATTAGGGCTAAATCCAATCCAAAGTCCAAATAGACAGCCCTAGTCACTGTGACCTAAGGCTTGACACCACCAAACAATATCACTTCCTTCCTCATCCGTTCGTGCTTTTTTTTATTTGTAAGTTTCTTAAACCTTTTTTTTGTGTGATTTATATGGGTTGTTTTCCAATTGAATTGTCCTAAATTCTGAATTTTAGCTTGTTATGTGGTGTTGTTTACTATGTTTCCAAATAGCTAATTGATATATGACAATTAGGGTAAATAATAGTAACTTTAGGTTCGAGCCCTGTATTCTGTTAATTTTTAATTGCTTTGTTCATGTATGATTTAGTTTGATCAATGTTTTCTACTTTGTTATGTGATATAATGTTGCTTACTAATTTCCACAAAGCTTATTTATTTATCTGAAATGGAAAAATAATACTTTAACAACACATTTGGTTGTAGGTAATAAAAAATGATAATGAGAATGAATTTGTATGTAAATTTGGGAAGAAAATCGATGTTCATTCCCATGGGAATGTCATTTCATCCCAAAAAGACCATTGTTCTTCTTTATTTTTCATTATCGCTCGATACCACTCTCCCAAGTGGTATTGAGTGGTAATGAAAAATCATGAAAAACATAAGCTAGATAGGCAAAATTATGTCCCCATAGAGAAGTTTGAGAGTAGATTATTCTCCATGGAGAAAAACTTGTGAGCAGATTGACTTTTAATAGAGATTTGAAGACTTCTTCCCTATTTAATTACACTTAAAATCATTTCCATCCTCACTATTTAATCCCAACTACCAAACGGGCCGTAATTGTTTTATTTATAATAACTAATGCTTTGTTTCGAATGTGAACTTAGTTCTATACTAGATTTAAATACGGTTAAAATTATGAATTCTAACAATTAATATTATTAGTATACATTGCACCAAAATATTATTAGTATACATTGCATTACTCGCGCCTGATAGAAAATTGCATTTTCTTTGAACTAAATCTTTTATTTAACAAAGATTCCTGAATCATGGAATCATAAAAATAATTTATAACACAAAAACTACAAATTTATTACATAGTTAATAAAGCTGCAAATTATTTTTAAATGTTTAAAAAGACAATAAATCATTAGAATTTAATTAAATAAATAAAGAATTAAGATAAAAATTTCAAATAGACTTGAAAATTTTTAATAGTTTTGTTTAGGATTATGATATAAAATTTAATAAAATTTAAAAATACGAATATATATATATATATATATATATATTTAAAAACTTGATATTCAATTTTAACCATCCATTTTGAATCCAAGAGCTTAGATTAACAATTCTCATTTCTTAACTAAATCTCTGGATATATTCACAAATTATTTAATAGTTAATAAAGACACAAAATATTTCCAAATGTGTGGAAAAACTACAAATCATTAGAATTTAATTAAATAAATAATGAATTAGGATAAAAATTTCAGTGGATTTTGGGTTTTGAATATCGGTGGTTTGTTTGTGGATTTCTAGTGGTTTTTCTAGTGGAATTCGGTGGTCTTCAGGGTGGATTTCGGTGGTGGTGGTTTGGTGGATTTGGAGATGGTGATGGTGGTGGTGGCGATGGTGACTCTACTGTGATGGTGGTGGTGGTGACTGTGAAGGCAGTGGTAGCGGTAATAGGTGGCATACCAGCAATAGGTGGTCAAAGGTGAGAACACGATGGTCACAGGAGAGAGACGGTTGAAATGGGCCCCACCGTTAAACCCACCGTTAAGTTTAACGGTGAAATGAAGAAGTGGTACCTATTTTATAAGTTTTACAAAAAGCACGGTAATTACATAAAATAAAAAATGTTTGCGGTATTTATTTTAAAATTGGGTAAAAACCTTGGCATTTATTATTAAAAAAATCCAAATTTCAAATAGATTATGTATTTTTATCAAGTTAAAACGGATTTCAATTCTTAATTACATAGTTGTAGTATGACACATAACCTATTATTAATCATGCGATTCATGAATTAAAAATTAAATAAGACAATAATTACCTGATGTAATTAATTTTTTAATAATTAGTCAAATTTTAAATAATCATATCCAAACTTGTTTGGTTTGTGATGATGCATACTTTCCAAATTTTTATTTTTGGACAATTTTTTTTTATGCTATGTAATATAAGATATGTATTAATGATTGTAATTGTATCTCACAAATTTTGAATACAACTATGTACCAATTTTCAAGAAACAAATGAGATATTGTAGGATTAAAATTTTTCCGATTTAAAACAAATTTAATAAAAAAATATTTCTCTTAAAATTATACAATTACAATTAGATTTTCTTGTAGGATTATCCTAATTATGAATTAGGATTTTTTTAATAATTTAATTGAAAAAAATTAGTTTATGTTGTATGATTATATATATACATATATATATATATATATATTATATAGTTTAAAAGATTTTTGTATAGAAATAAGAATGTATTGAGGATTAGATGTATTTTCCAAAATAGAAATTGGATTGTTTTTAGGTTGGAATTAATTTATTTTTATCTCTAGTGTATAAGGGGAATCAGGAGGTGTGGTGTCCACTTGAATTCCCCTTAATACGCCTCAAATAATTTCTAATCTTCAATATGTAGTAAGGGTCTAATTGTAAATGTTAATAATTTTTCTCATCCTATTTTATCTCAAGTATTTCTTTCTGTATGATAAAACTAATCTCTTTGAATCTCTCCATCCATTTCCCTTTTAATGGAAGTTTTTCCATTTAGTTATTGGAAATCAACAACATTGAATCGTGGGGCAAGCAAATTCACAGTCTTCAGAGAGAGATGTAGGTAAGTTTGAGTTCGATAATTGTTGAATTGAACTATATATACAAAGTGTATCTATATACATGCATAAATTGAATATTGGTCCTATAGTTATAGTTAATCTATCTGATAATGATGTTGTTGATGCAGTTGTAAAAAAATTTAATTTTTCAGTGAAATTTATCTTCATTAGGGAGTATATTCAGAATTAATTCAGGTTTGCATATTGTATACTCCATCCGTTCGCATTTTCATTTTTCCCACTATTCACACATAGAAGGAATCTCTTACGTATCTATCAATATATATAAAAATAAACATAATCATGTGGGGTCTTGATATTGATATTAAAGATATAAAATGTGCATTGGGAAGCGTATGAACAGTAAATGCACAAAAGGTCATGAAATGGAGGGAGTAAATAGTCATTTTTTTTCAAATTCTAGGTGAATCATTGAAATATTGTAAATAAGAGAAATTTTGTATATACCTATAAATGTTTGTAATCAAACCATCAATGATGGAAGCAAAACAACCTCGTCATTATCTTAGATATTGATCCTCTGTTATAAATTGCTACTCTATTGCTCAATGCCCTATACACTATCACTTTTTATCTCTTCAAACTTCAACCCCATTTACAAGTAGACATTTGATAACAATTTTTATGAAGAAAAATCCAAGCAATTCACAAGCCATTGGTGAGTTTTACATGCAACTGGTCCTTTTCATAATTTGATTTTCTTTTTGTTATTGCATTAATCTATTTTAGAATTTTGTGTTCAGGTGTGTTATTAAGATTACTTTCGATACCTTCATTAACTTATTCCATTGCTTTACTTTGTAGTGTGCGCTTATGGAACCTTATTAGCAAAAGTTTGTAACCCCTAATAGAGAGTCCAAAAATTAAGGGTAAAACAAAAAAAACTCGCAAATTAGTTCAACAACCCACAAAATCACACACGCAATGTTAAGCACGCATCGCGTGCATAAAAAAAGCCGGCGGTATACAATTAGAATAAAGGTTGTGCAAAAATTAAACTTGCGCTGATTATTATTGTCGAGTGTAATTTCCCTGTTGGGTCGATTTATATTGATATGTGCATTGTGCTTTATTTTATTCTGGCACATTTTCACTTCAATCTATTTTTATATTGTTTAACTTCATTTTGGTTTTACTTTTGCTAATTTCCCTTACTTTTCTCCTTTTTATCCCTCTTTGGCTTTTTTTTTTTTTTTTTTTTTTTTGACAGGCCTTTTTATCCCTCTTTGTTCAATCTATTTTCCTTTTGACTTCACTCATATTATAATGCATTATTTTTGAAATTTTTTTGGATTAAAACAAAATAAGGATTAGGGCTTGTTTACTTCAAATTAAATTCAGTTCAGTTCAGTTCAGTTTTAATCGGTTCAGTTCAGCTCAATTTAGTTCAGTTTTAATCGGTTCAGTTCAGTTCAGTTCAGCTCAGTTCAGTTATTTTGCTAATTATTTTGTTTTACATAATTATAATAATAATAATATTGATAATAATAATAATGATATTAATAATGATAATAATAATAATGATTATAATAATGATGATGATGATGATGATGATGATGATGATGATGATGATGATAATAATAATAATAATAATAATAATAATAATAATACCTTTGATGTCGTAATAGTGTTCGGCAAAATATTAGATTTCACTCTGATCTCACTAATCTAATACGAGTATAAGTTACATTTTGTACAGGTTAAAAAATCTTCCAAAATAATTACACTCTGATGAACCTAGTTTGTGCTTCCCGGCCCATAGTGCTTGAATGTGATTTTATAGAATGAAGGTCGGATTAAGAAGCTGATCAATTTTAAGTGTCTTCCTTCAATCAAGGGGACTGATTTCTCATTCTCAATATTTTGCACTCTTAAGCATTGCTTTCCTCCTCCGCCTGAAATTAAAAGAAGTTGAAGCGCGCGCTGATACATCTTGGCCCTGGAGAGCCAACAGATCTTCGGAATTTTCCTTGTCTAGCCGGTGTCAAGCTATAATCCCGATCTTTCATTTTCTGCAGCTCCTCTGTCGCCAATTCAGCCTCATTCTCTGCCTTTTTCATACTACGTACCCTCCTCCTCTTCCTTCAGCTTCAGTTCTTCGATATTCCTCTCTGCTACAACAGTTTTCACCTTCATTCTTTCTCATCAGCCATCCATGCTTCTGCCCATGCATTTGCTGCTGCTGCCACTTTCTTGTCTGTAAGTTCTCTAGCTTCGGCTGCACATCCCGTTAAATATTCATACTCAAATTTCGATATCGTGATGGTAGAATTTTTCTTGGAAGCCCTTTCTCTTACTACAGTTTCTGCCAGAGCATTTGCTTCTCTTAATTTAAGTGCTTCAAGCTCTTCTATCACAGCTTCTAGCCTCTTTTCATTTTCATTTATTTCTGACTTAATATTCTGAATCTCATCCCTAATGTTGTTTGTCAGTTGTCCCTCCTCTTTCCTCGCCTCCTCCTTTTCTTTCTCCAACTTCTCTAAAAGTAACCGAGAAACTTGGTAACATCAATTTCGCCTCTTCCTCAGATGCTCTGGCACCCTCTAACCTGTCTTTGGCTTTAATAAGCTTCAACTTCAGCTTCTTTATACACAGCTCATTTTCTAGCTCCCATTTTCTCAATCTTTCTCTTCTCACTCGTAGTGTTTATCAGTTCATTCCTAATAACATCCATACTTCCCATAAGTTCTATTTCACCTTCCTGGATAACCTCCAACTCCTTTGCTCCCTCCAAATCTTTTCTGACCGACTGCAACCCCAATTTCTTCTTCATCCTTGGGGCTTCTCTAAATCTTATTATCAATCTCCTTGATCAAATTCAGCTCATACTGCAATGCCTCGACATCTCTATTAGTAAGTTGTAACAACTTTTTTTATATCTTCCATTTTCTCAACCTCATTTCTCAAAGCACTGATCTTCTTCCTGCTTTCTTCAACCAGGAATGAATATATTTCTGTTTCTTCTTTCCTCTGAGCCTCGATTTCTGCAAGTTCTTTCCTGGCTTGAATCTGAGCCAGCTTAACCAGCACCTCCTCTTCGCTAGCTTCTTCTATCTCGCCCGGCCCCTCATTCTCTCAAACACTACGCGTGTAAGACTTCAGTCTCAAGTAAGCACAATATGCTTCTTTCTCCGCCATGAACTTCTCCCTGACTGCACACTTGATCTCAAGCTTAACCTTGCTGTGTTCGCGCTTCAAAACTTCAACTTCCCTCGCCACCTGTTCATACTGACCATTCTCTTCTTGCACAAGCTTTCCTCAACTCGCACTCCCTTCTTATACTCTCTAGCTCTCAGTTTTGATTCTTCTATCCTCAAGTTGAGCTCCCTAACTAGTTTCTTAGCCTTCAGAAGTTCAAACTCAAATTTGGATATTTCTGACTTACTGTTATCCTGTTCGCTTTGATTTGGCTAATCCTACTCGTTGCAACATGAAGCTCTGGAGCCTTTGAAGTTTTCTGCAGCGAAACTCATCACCAACAAAGTGGTAAATACAATGAGTTATTTTTACTTTATATATATAATGCTTAAAATGTGGTGATCCTGGATCGGTTCTCATAACCCCTTCTGGTGGCTCATTTGCACCAAAACAAAATAAGTTAGTACAATTCTTAAAATGTGAAATAATATACCTCAAAGTTTGATGATGCATCATATTGAGGCTTCTTAATTACTTGTACTTGATTAGCCCTTCCTCCATACATGTCAATGGCTGTTTTGACTGCCCCAACTTTTCTACCATTTTGGAACTCTCTCTTATCCATTTCAACTATAAAATGAATAATCTGTATTCGGTGACATAAAACCCATCATCTGAATATCAATATATTCCACAAAATCTCAAATTTTTTTGGCTCATCTTCCACCAAATTTGTGTTGCAGAGAAAAGCCACAAAATTTGTTTAGTAGAAGATAAAAATTTGAGGAACCAAAAGATTAGAGGACAAATTGTTTGGTTGTTATTGTAACAAGTACAGTAGTGCCAAATGCCAGCAATTTAAACATTTTTTTCCATGAAAACTTTATTTATTTTGACATTTTTATTGTAGAGGGACGTATATGAGGCTATGAGCTCTCCTTTTCAATGCTTTTAAAGATTTTGGTATTTGGTGGTAATATAGAATTGATTAAACAACTTAGGGCTCGTTTACTTCAACTTCAGTTCAGTTCTAATCAGTTCAGTTTAGTTATTTTGCTAATTAATTTGTAAAATATTTCAGTTCAATTCAATTCAGTTCAGTTCTCAGCTGAAATAAACAGGCCCTTAATCTAGTTTGTGACTCTGTGTCCACTCACATGGTTGTGGCTGCGGTAAAGCGAGCTTCTGATGTCATTATTATAGTATATTTATCACCCCTTTTTGTGTATTATCATTTCTTAGAGAAGACAAAGGATAACTTTCCAAGTCTTCTCTTAATTTTACTCTGTATATGTTTTTCCTGACATTAATATCTAGTTTGATTAAACTACTTAAACGATTTTAAATATTATTGCAAATTAGTAAAAGGTTGAAGTATAGAATACATGTATATTTATTGCAATGTTTATTTTAGCATATTCATTGTATACAATAGTAAAGATATGCTCTTTTTTTAATATTATTTTAGTAAATATTATTTATGTTAATATATATTTGATATGAATATATTGTTTATTTATAAATTTATATTGTGAGATAATCTAAGATTTAATTGCTTTATTTAGAAGCTATTAATTAGGCAAGAATAGAAATCAAATAAAGAGAGACACGTGACAAGGTGTGGAGTGAGTGGTCTCTGTTTTAGTATAGATAATGATGATTTTATTAATACAAATGATAATCTTATATTAAATGATTTAATTAAATATTATATATTAAATATTATTAAAAGTTAGAGTGTATATCAAACTTTTAATTAAAATTGCTTGTATATCAAACTTTTGATTCATGAAAGGGATTCTTTTGTTAAGTTAGAGTGGTCCTTTGCTATGTTATTACGGGGAAGTATCAATCCAAAACAGCAGTTGGGACAAGCCGATCAAGCGCGTGGCAAAAGCAGTAATAAACAGCAACTTCGAGGGCAAAACCAACATTTTCTGAGCAAAAAGTAGACAAAATTTGAATGGTTGTCCACGTGAATTTAATTGTTGTCCACATGAATGGATGAATTACATTACTTGAATGGAGAAATACATTACATTATTTGAATGGTAAAATACGATACTCGGAATAAAACGACGCACGTTGTCCTCAAACTTCAGCAAAATTACGTAATTTGACACGGGCTGGACGTTGTTGTCCCAACCCCTGTTTTAGATCTATCATGACCCATGTTATTACACCCCCATTGCTTTCTTTTTAGGTGAGTTTGATTTATATTAGCTATGTTAGTTGGAATAGCTCATTACACCTCACAAGCTTTTGTCAAATTACCTGATTATGTTGTCATGTAAGCTAAGCCTGAGTCTCAAGGACACGTCAGTTTTTGTGATTTGATTAACTAATGTGTGGATTAGGCCGCTTTTTACAGTAAACCTGATTATTACTGTTGTTTTTGTCATTTTGTCCTTATTTAGATCTACTTTATGAAAATCAACTAAAATTAGTGACAATCAATGTGTATTTTGTAAGACATGAGTGAATTTGTATAATAATGATATGTATTCTTAGACTTTGGACTGATTTCTTCTCGTGTTAATTAAGACTCTAAATTTCTTTTTTGGGTCTTTGTTAAGTAATCCTGTTGCAGCAAACGCTGAGTTAGCGTCTAATAGTAAATTATTCAGAAGTTTTTTTGCATAAATTTTTAATTTACTAGGTAATCCTGTATTTTGTTATATAGTCTGGCAAAACAGAACCTCATACTGTTATGGAAGTATTTTGTAACACATTAGAGTTTGAGGGACTACACTTTTTAACCTTTTGTGATATTCAACCATAGATTCCTTATTTTTAAGAAATATATTTTATGGAATTTTTGTATATATTTAAGTAATTAATTAATTTTTATTTTTATTCATCTAAAAAGACTATAGCTTATATGACTTGTTGTATGCTTTCGAATTTTTAGAACTTTTTTTAAAAATTAAATATTTTTAATCCTATTGGTCTACAAAATACCATTACTCGCATGTCGTAATATGAATGCTCATATATATATATATATATATATATTATATATATATATATATATATATATATATTAGATTATTGAAGGATGATATGACTACTTGATGAAATATAAAGAAAAGAAGTTATTTTTCTTTTTTGTTTGTTAATGAGCCACAAGGCACCTGAAACTGGGAGAGAACCTCTAACTACCTGAGCTATCCCCCACTCTCAAAAATAGAATTTATAATATACTTACTTATAGGATCACCTTTGACGACCATATTAACACAACTTGTTATTAGTTTATTCTCTTTAATTGAAGGTGGGAAAAGTCACTTTTTTTTTTTTTTTTTTTGAAGGGAGGTGGGTAAAGTCTCTAAGTTAGTATATCTTTAATTTATCACTTATCAAATCTTTACCCATCCTCTTAAGTGGATTCCAACCTATATATATTGCTATATCTCTTGTCAAAATTGGTATTAATATTTGCTAGTTGTTCCTGTTGGATTCGGTGATGAAGCTGCGGGGGTAGTCAGTCTACTGAGCTGCTACCAAAGTACTTGGATCTTGAATGTCTGCACAGAATAAACGTGAACTACCCTCGGAGGTGTATCCGAGGAAAACCTCTCCGATGATAAAGTTAGATGTTTGTCTAAGAGATGAGTTATGTTAATGTATAAATGCGGTTGTATTAGGGGAAGCGGGTAGATGTATTTGAGGTTTCTGATATTTGAGAGAGAGTAAGTTTTCTTGTGTGTTGAGAGTGTTCTTTTTATGTGTGTGTAGCTGCCTTTTTATGAGGGTTTCATTAGATATATATAGGCCATAGTAGGCGCAAGTGGGCTTAGTGGTTGTAAGGCAAGTGGGCTTAGTGGGTGCTAAGCACATGGGCTTTAATGGATGTATTTGCTTTTAGGGGAGTTACTGGTTTTGCCGTGCATATATTTACCTGGTTCAAGCCAGGTGAGATCTGACTTGGTTGGCCGCTGTTGGTGGGGTCTGAGTTGTGTGACCGCGATCATTAGGCCGGTTGATGACGGCATTATTCTGGTACAACTGGTCCCCCCCGGAGGCGCCTCGAGGAGGAGGTAGTCCGGAACAGGCGGCTGTGATAATCCGAACATAGTTGCCGTCATCCTGAAATGAAGCGGGTGAAAGATTGCACTCCCCTAAAAGGAGGTGGGTGAAAAATTACACCCCCTAAAATGCGGTGGGTGAAAAATTACACCCCCCTAAAATGTGGTGGGTGAAAAATTACACCCCTTAGAATAAGGCGGGTGAAAAATTACAACCCACTAAAATGTGGCGGGTGAAAAATAACACCCCCCTAAAATGTGGTGGGTGAAAAATTACACCCCCTTAGAATAAGGCGGGTGAAAAATTACACCCCACTAAAATGTGGCGGGTGAAAAATTACACCCCCCTAGGATGAGGCGAGTGAAAAATTACACCCCCCTAAAATGAGGCGGGTGAAAAAATACACCCCCCTAAAATGTGGTGGGTGAAAAATTACACCCCCTTAGAATAAGGCGGGTGAAAAATTACACCCCACTAAAATGTGGTGGGTGAAAAATTACACCCCCCCTAGGATGAGGCGGGTGAAAAATTACACCCCACTAAAATGTGGCGGGTGAAAATTACACCCCCTTAGGATGAGGCGGGTGAAAAATTACACCCCCTTAAAATGAGGCGGATGAAAAAATACACCCACCCAAAACAGAGAATTGGTAACGTCTGCGACTGAACGATGGTAGCAGATATGCTACGTGGTCGAAAATGAAGGAACTTGGGAACTCGAAAAAGCAAAAGGTAATGATGGCGTTTTGACTTTATGCGACCATTAATTTATTACTTTTATTCGGTTTTTTTTTTTTTTTTTGGTTTAGCCACGTGTGATGAACGTGGGGGCGATGGGGGACACGTGTCTGTGTTTGAGGGGAAGATCAAACGGTTTTGGAGAGTATAAATACGCAAAACTCATAATGGCAAAGGTTCGTTTACACATTTGAAAAACGAAGATTTGAGAGGAGTTGGTGAAAATGTTGTTGCTGAAAAAAGAGGGGGAAGTGGTAGCCGCGATAAATCTGCAAAGAAGGTAAACAACTTTTCAGACTTATTTCCGTGTTTTTAATTGAAAATTCGTTTGTAGAATTACTGCATATTTGCTTAGTGTGTGGGTGGGAAAAAATGGTTGGGAGTCAGAAAACGAAGGAGGGGAGTTCGTCGTCATTTAGCATGTCAGACGATGATGATATACTAGATGTGTCGCCGATACGGCAAGTTGCGCCGGAAAGTGTAAATGTGGGAAGGGCTGGTACATCTGGTAGGGCAGGACCGCCGCCGATGGAATACCAAAAATTGTATCATAAATACGAAAGAAAGGTGTTGAAAGATTTGGATGAGGGGGCGAAAAGGAGGACGATAGATGAAAGTTGGAGGAAAATGGCATTGGATGTGGTAATGGTGTCGGTGGCGGAGGGGTTGTATGGTATGGGAGAAATGGCAAACACCGGATATCGGCTCCATTTACCGGAATCCGGGGCAAAGATAACCGAACCACCGGAATCAACGATCCCGGTGTTCAAGGATCAGTTGGAAATGGGTGTGAGGTTCCCGTTGCATCCCTTTTTAGCGGATGTATTAGTGTACTATAATATCAGTTTAATACAGTTAACACCGTTTGCGATAAGGCGGCTGTTAGGATTTGTGTGGATGTGTGAGTTTTATGACCACCAGCCTAATATGCAATTGTTTAGGGCTGTGTTTAAATTAAAGAGGGTAGTTGGGAATACGCCGAGAGGTTGGTGGACTTTGGACTAGCAAAATGGGCGGGTGACATGCTTCCCAACTAGTCCGACTATAAAGGACTGGCAGAGCAAGTGGTTTTGGGTGAGAGTGCCGTTGTTGAAGGCACATAAATTCTCCTACCGGGCACCGCATCATTGGACCAAGGTTAGGAATGACACCGAGAAGGTGTTAAAGAAGTCTGAGTTGAGTGCTGCTAACTAGAAGATGTTTGAAAGGTTTGCTGCTGATAAGTCAAAGGAAACAAGAAAGATAATTTATGAGGCTTTTGGGCCGAGTAAGTATCGGCGGGATGTCCTACCCGGGTACTGGCTGCCTCACTATGAGCAGATAAGAAAGGAGCTGTATCTGGCAGCCGGAGGTCTGAGCCGTGTGCATACAAAAGGTTAGTGATCCGGTTGCCAGTCAGCTGGGAAGGGAAAATCGTTGGATTGGTTTTGTCATTATCCGTTATTGCATGTGTATAGTTTAACGTTTTATGCGTTTGTCTGTCATGTTCTCCTTCTTTTTCTTGTTATTGTGTTTATTGCTAAATTTAGCCGGCAAATGTTGTGCAGAGGAGGCGCAAGAAAAGATAATATACCTCTAGCTCGGTCTATATAAGGCAAACAAATCTCTGGTTGACCCATTCCCACCAGAGCCGGAAGATAGAGAGCCGACGTTGGAAAAGCGGGCCAAACAGCTAAAGAATCCGACAACTAGGAAGACCGGTATGGGTGTAAAGAAAATACCAAATTATGCGGAATTGGCGGCTAGGGTGTCGACCAAGAAAGCACCAGCTGAGAAGAAAAAGGACACTGCAGCGGCTCCGGTGAAAGAAAAGGAAGCTGCGGGGCCTAAGCCAGCTGCCAAAGTCGATGATGAGGGTTTTGACTTAGAGGAGATTAACCTGGCCAAAGGCCTGTCCGCGTCAGAGGTCCTTGATCGGAAGAGGGAGAGGAAACAGGGTGGGCCTGTCTTTAGAGAACCAGCGGTTAATCAGGCAAAGGTTCACGTGGAAGGGAAAGGGAAGGGGAAGCTGCCGGACCAACCGCTGGTGCAGGAGTACTACAACGTTGAACCGGAAACGGATCAATTGTTGTCACAACATGTGCCATCAATGCCACATCCAGTAGCAGCACACTCAACCGGTTTCACAGGTACGCATGGCTGATGTTTAATTTGAAATATGCTAATGGAGTACATGTTATTCTTGACATAGGGTTATCTGACTGGTTGAACCCTGCTGGTTCAAGTAATGGGGTAGAGCATTCCTCTCACCCCATTGGGACTGAGTCACAAGTTGCGGTTGATGAACCGCGGGCTATGGCTAACGAGTCTCAGGCCATGGCTGACAAGCCAAAATCTCCGGTTGTTGAGCAGCCGACTGTGATTATAGACGATGATGGAGAGGAAGATGAAGGTGAGGAGGAGACAAAAAGGGAGAGGCTGAAGCAGGATGCCCGGTTGGAACAGGCTGAGAGAGAGAAAAGGGAAAAGAGATAGAGAGAGATGCAGAGGAGGAAGAAAGGCGGGAAGTGTTGAGAAAGGGATCAGCTACGGAGATTGCACAGTATCTGCTGACAGACTTTACCCGGAAGATCTCTAGGCGGCCTTCACTGTTTGAGGCAGCCAATTTAGAGATATGGTTGCAGCAGGTACTGTCAATGGACCTGCCAAAGTGCCAATTTGCGGAGGATCCTACACGCTGGTTGGAATTCTCCTTCACCATGGTAAGTGTTAAGATGTCTGCTTGGGTTTTTTATTATGAGCTAGGGTAGTGTAGCGGCTAAGGTGTTTGTGCAATGTTTTACCTAAAGAGTTGTGTTGTGTATTGCAGCATGCTTATATGGATGAAATGGGTGGTTATTCGGCGGCCATGATGATGGGTATGCTGGCCAGCGCTCATTCAGAAAATAACAAGCTGCAAGATCAACTGCGGCTGGAGAAGAGGAATTACCTTGCTGAGCTGAAGAAGAAAGACTGCGAGATCGAGGAGGTAAAAAAGGAAAGACAGCAGGTGGAAGAGAGGTTAAGGGAAGAGATTGAAACGAGGGCTGGTGAAGAGCGAGAAAGATTACAGATGTTATGGGAGGAGAAACAAAAGGGCTGGGTGGATGAGATGTTGCGGTTGCGGGAGGAGTTAGAAGCAGAGAAGAAGGAAAAGGCTGTCTTATCTGGTCAAAAGGAACTGGCCGAGGCTGCATCTGCAAGCATAAAGAAAGCACTAGGGCGTGGTTGTGTAGTTTAAAGGCTGAATTGGCCCTTGGTGTGGTTACCCGATGGCAGGAAGAGGGGGCTAAACAACTGCTGTCTAGCACCAGCAACAGGTTGGAGGAAACTTCAAATACTTTGGTGGAACTGCAGGGGCGGGTGGCTGCATTGGAGGCTGAACTTAAGGAAAAAGAGCATCTGAAATATACTGATGAGCAGTTTGCTGAGCAGTTTTGGAATGCCTGGAAAGCCTGCAGAAGATGTCATGGTCATGGTTTTCCTGACCTTGTCATGCCCTACTCAAAAGTAGAAGAGGCCTTTAATGCAGACCTTTAGCGGGTTCCTCTTTCTGTTGAGAGAGAAATTGATGCAGCTGATGATGAAAATATGGCCCATTCTTCTACTGCTGGCACTGTTGTGACCGCAACTGGTGCAGGAGATGGCCTATCTGCTGATGAGAAGGTAAAGGCAGGTGATGAAGAGGACCAGGAAGGGGTAGCATAGGAAGGTGGGTGGGAATCTGGGGTTGAGTCAGAAGGATCTTCCTGATGGCTTAACATGTTTTTACACCGCTGATTTTATTGCTAACTTAGTGCCTCACTTGTAGTTTTGATTTCTGTTGTATTTTTATGTATGTTTTTGGCCTGATATTTGGCAATCAATTGTGAGGATTTTGGGAGTCTTTTAAATTGATTTCTCGGGTGGCCACCGAAGTTGTAATCTTTTAACATTTAATGTTTTAAACAAGTTTTTTAATGATAAGTATCTGTCTGTTTCTCCCTTGTACCATTTGGCTTTAATGTTTTGTTTGTCTAGTACTTGTTACTTTCATTTGTTTGTTTTTTTTTTAGTGAATAATGTTTGTGTGTCAGCTAGTCGTAGTTAGTCGTCCCTGCGTTACTATACTGACTGTCAGATGGTACAAACAGTTTTATGCTGCTTTGTCCTGCTGAGTTATGCCAACTAGACTGTAGCTAGGTTGGCTGCCAAAGCCGTTGTCTCAATGGATTTGTGCGATGTAAAAGAAAAGACTGTTTCTTTTATTTGGCAATGAGCACATAACCAGCAGATGAACCTGCTGGAGATGAATAGATTTAGGAATTTTATTTAAGAGAAATAAAACCATGTCTCATTTTATATATATGAGAACTTGCGGATAAAAACATCCGATTCTTAAGCTAGTATTACATAGAATCTAGTCCTAAACAAAGTACCTTTTGAGGACATCTGAGTTCCAGTGATGCGGGAGCAGTTTTCCATTCATATCTTGCAAGAGGAAGGTGCCCGGTAGTTTAGCTTGAGCTATTTGGTATGGTCCTTCCCAATTGGCACTGAGCTTCCCATGAATATTTCCCTTCTGTACTGCAGTCGCATTTCGTAGGACTAGGTCTCCTACTTTAAGGGACCGGATTCTAACCTTGTAGTTGTAAGAATTTCTCATTTTCTGCTGGTAGGCGAATATTTTTAGTTGGGAAGATGCTCTGGTTTCATCTAGTAAGTCTAAGTTCTCTAACAGCTTCTGACTGTTGGATTGTGGATCATAGTACTGGACTCGTAGACTCTGTTCACCTACTTCAACAGGTAATACTGCATCTGAGCCATATACCAAATGAAAAGGGGTTTGTCCTGTTGCCTCTTTTTCTGTTGTTCTTAATGACTAAAGGACCCCAAGTAGCTCCTCCACCCACCTAGCCTTTTCTGTTTCTAACTTATTTTTGAGGCCGTTGAGGATAACCTTGTTAGCGGCTTCGGCCTGGCCGTTACTTTGTGGGTGGCTGACCGCTGAGTAGGCAAATTTTATCTGGAAATTCTCGAGCCATTTCCGTAACGGGTTATTATCAAATTGTTTTCCATGGTCAAAGACTAAGCATTGGGGGATTTCGAAGCGAGTTATGATGTTTTTCCACAGGAATTTTTTGACCGCTTGCTCGGTAATACTTGAGACAGCTTCTGCTTCGACCCATTTGCTGAAGTAATCAACCGCGACAATCATGTACTTCTTAGCTGCTACCGCTCTGGGAAATGGTCCTAGTATGTCGCATCCCCATTGTGCAAAAGGTAGCGGGGTTACTACTGGTAATAGATCTTGCGATGGTTGATGGATAACTGGTGCGAACTTTTGGCATTTGTCACATTTGCGCACCTTTTCTTGTTCATCCGCTATCATCGTTGGCCAGTAATATCCGATGCGGAGAGCTTTGTGAGCCAGCGTTCTCCCGGCAATGTGGTGCCCGCATATACCCAAATGGATTTCTCTTAAAACATAATCGGCCTCGTCGGGTCTGATAAATTTCAAGAGTGGTGTGGAGAATGATCTGCGATATAGTTGTTTGTCTATCAGGCAGAATTTGTTTGCCTTTGTTTTGATTTTCCTTGCTGCC